>NW_010331001.1:21353-40994 GCF_000700745.2 Antrostomus carolinensis | reverse complement strand
CTCTTAACAGCTTTTGTTCCTTTCAATCAACTTTCTTCTTTACTCTTCCTCCTAGATGTGTTTTTAAAATCCACTCACTAACATGTTCACTGAGAACAGTTAACACTTCTAGAAAATAGTTTCTCTCTTGTCATCCCCCAGTTTCAGCCCAGTGTTCTTTAGGTCATGCACAGGTGTACTGCAGCATCTACCAATGGCAAACGAAGCAGTTCCAGTCATCGGCCTTTTTGGTACAAAAATACTGCAGCAGCAAGTTCTTTAGCAAGACAGCTTGGTCCCAGAGCCCACCTGCCTTCCTCCCTCACCCTTAAAGTACTGCCACGGCAGATTGGAAATTTGTCTTTCCCCTCTGGCATCAGCAGCTAATGGGGTGCAAGTGTATTTGGTAAACTCTCCTCTCGCTTCAACCACGCTGCAGTTTTAAGGGTAGTGTGCATTTCCCCAGCTATGAAGCCATGTTCTACCTTTCCATGTATACATAACAATAGAAAACATTTTTAAAATTGCCCCCATTATTAGCATGTGTTGATCTTGCAGTTCTGCTGCTCCGGGTGTTGCCTAATTCAGAGAAGAAAATTCAAAAAGTGAAGGTGGTGTCTGCATTCACATTGTTTTCTCCTTGCGCTGGCCCTAAATATGTTGGTAATTTTGCATTGTTTTCATTTGGTTCTGTGTTTTTCTTACAATACAATTGTGCCCTTGTTGAAGTTGGGAACACAGCATTGTCAGTGAATGCTACATGTCCCAGGGTTTCAGGCACTGAGCCAAAGCTTACTACAGCTGTCAGTTCTTCAGGTTCTTCATTAGCTGCTTTTGTTACTTGGGTCTGCTTGCAGTACATTTTAAGCTTTTAAAACAGGAAAGGGAACATATTAAATAAAATCAGAGATTAATGTGGTTAATCTTTTCTAGTGATTGTATTTCTCGTGATCTAGATTTCAGTTTAATTATTCATCTCCAAGGAAAGCACTGGACAACAGTACTAATGCCTGGTATAAATGGTATTTGTTTCTTCATGATCATTGCTGGAAAAACACTGTTGCTGTCACAGACAGGTTAGAAGAAAAAGTTTTCTTTATTACCAGTGATCTCTCTGGTTTATTTGGTAATGCTTGTTGCAACACTTATCATTCCTGTAGAATATCTGTCATATGACAAACTGGTTACATTTCTGTAGGGCACAACTGACTTCTAGAAATGTGTAGGAAAAAAAGAATAAATCCAGAACTGAGTGAACTTAAAGACACAGATTTCCTGTCACAGCAAAAGAACAGTTTGTCTGCAAAAAGACTAGAAGAAATCAGGAGATCAAACTGAGGAAAAGAGGAAAAAAATAAGCTTGGAAAATAAAGCATGGAATTATCTGATTAATGTTATTTGTATGTTGCATATAAAAAATGGGGGAGGAAAATCTATTTTGTGACTAGAGAACAGGATTGTCAGATGAAGAGCGTGGTTGCTATTCCTGGCTATGGCATAGCTCTGTAGAATAAGTATGATCTTCAGAGGTGGATTTCTATGATGAAATACCTTTTATCCTCCCAAATCTCAGGCAATCATCCGGGTGCTCTCAGAGGACTGACTGAATTCTTACTGCTACTCAAAGAATTCACTGCAGTGTCTGCAGATCTGGAAATCTGTAACTATTCCCTCTCTATATATTTTTGGACCCTAAAAATCTTCCAGAAAAATATTTCTCCCTTTTGTAAGGTGACTCTGAACATATTCCAATCACCTGTACTTGGGAACTGCGTAAGGAGAATGTGCCGGCTGCAGGTCCCGTGTTCGTATGTCCAAAAACCCATATTTAAGTGCCTTGGGATCTTTCAACATGAGAGGTCTACCTCAAATGAGAGCACTAGAAGCTGTCAGCAGAGATTCTTCTGAGTACTTTCTCTATGCTTTTCTTTCATTTTTAGCCCTGTTTCCTTTTTTACTTTGTAGTTTTCAGAGGACATAAAGAAAAAATAATGTGAATAAAAAAGTTCACTCTTCATCTCGGAACTACTCCAGCTCAGATGTCTTCTGCCCACAATACCCAACCTGTTTTTCATGCTCGAGTTCTCACCTTGCATCCTTCAATGTCTGACCTTGTAAATTATTGTTAGGCGTTTCTGCTGCCTTTAATGGTTTCATCTTGAGGAAATGAAGCTCATACCTTTTCATCTTTTCTATTGTCTGAGCTATTTGATGAAGAATTAGATCTTTTGCAACAATCTCTTTTGTGAATGGGTCCTGCCTGTCTGTAATCCAAGATAAACTTCATTTTTTTTTATCTCTCCCTGTTCCTCAATTCCTGTGTTCTCCCCACTGTTCTGTTTGCATGATCAGTGCAATATTTGGGGGTCCAGCACTTCTTAAATATAACTCCTTCATTTGCTATTGTTTGTATCTTCCAGAAGCACTTTCTCAGATATTTCTGCCATGCAGATTTCAGAATTTAATTCAGTAATTGAGTATCTTTTGACTAAAAGTGAACCAAGTACAAAGTCTGTACAACTCTTAACATTTAGTTCCACAGGCTGTGGAATATGGAAAAGGGAGTGCCAGTTTGACAAGTGGATATGCACTTACCATTTCCACCTTGAGCAAGACAGATCACAGTCATCTTCCCTAATTATCTGGATATCACCCAAATGTCAGTTAGTGAAGTTTTGCAAATATTTAAAGTCTGTATTGGTGTAATAAACTGTTTGACTCAACTGGAAGATGATCTTCTATGCAACATCCTGTCCTTTTTAATTGTTGTAGATATGGTGGCTGGAGTCTCAGGTTTGAGGGGGAAAAATAAGAGGGAGTCTTGAAACTTGTCAAGGAAGTTGGTGGTCAGTCATTCGTATCGTCACCACCTGATGACAGATAGGCATGAGTTCAAAATGCCAAATGAACATGATTTTTTCAAGTTGCCATGAACAGGACCTAACTGGCAAATATTGTTCTTTCTGTTTCCAGATTGGTGCTTCTTTGTTTGCCAGTAACATTGGCAGTGGACATTTTGTGGGAATAGCAGGAACAGCAGCAGCTGGAGGAATTGCCATCGGAGGATATGAATGGAATGTAAGTGGCATGCATTTAAATGAATGTATTTGTGACATCAGGACTATCTGCAGAGGTTAATCAAAATAACATTGCCTAATAATTTAAGACTGCCAAAGTCTGTGCTTGGCAACACTTGTTTTCTGTACAGACCAGTAAGTGCCAATGTAATCTACTATTTAGCTTGTCCCCCTTGGTCCTTGTCCAAGCCAGTGGGAGAACATTACCCTGTTCTGTTGAATGAGGCTTTTCAGAGAGCATTTGAACTAAATAAATTGGTGAATTCTCTTCCTTATACATATCTTTTGGTTACTTTTAAAGTATGCATAAACAGCACTTTCAGACTGCAGGACATTGGGAAGAATTTATCAATTTTGTAATCCATAGTATTTTTTACAGCATTTTGCTAGGTAGGAATTCTTGAAAGGGCTTTGATTTCTTCACAGGCTATGAGAAATTTTTGACATCCTTCACAACCACCTGCATTCCAGAAATCTTTTCCTCTTTACTTTCTCCTTCCTCTAATTATGTGTGTGTTTTGCTTATGGTTGCAGTATAGGGTAGAGCTATCCAAGCTGACTTTAAATGAACTACTTAGGGTACCAGGAGTAGTGTTAACTGCAGCAGCAGAGAGTCACATGAGCTAGTTCAGTCCATTTCCTTGTATTCTCAGGCTCTGTGGGTGTGGATAATAATGCCCTTGTTCTGCTTAATTCACCTTCATGGAAGGGTTTATACCATGACACAAAGGACTTAATGAGTGTACGTAGGTTGATACTTTCCTTGCATGTAATTCTGCACAGTGAAGGAAGCATACCACCCTGAGGGATTTGGCTTTTTTCTTTAGCAAATAGATGGTTGCTGCAAATAGTCAAGTACTCATATGATATAAATATTTAAGGAGAAGGATAAAGGCTAAAATTAACTCTGAGACGTGCACAGTTAATCTGTCATCTTTCCCTATTTGATTACACTAGTCTTGTAAGAAACTTGATTTCCCTTCTCTTTGTACTAAAACTAAGCCAAATAAAACAGAAAAAAGCATTGCTTGAAATTTCATGGTATTAGAATCTCTAGGAACCCTATCCTTCTTCAAACATATCCACCTCTAACACTTCATCTCCTGGGAGATTCTCTGTGGACTAATATCAGTACACAGTGTACAACAATTATGTTGGGGGAGAAGCAATGGTGCATGTGTGTATTTGAGCAGATCCACTACATAGTTCATTACTTATAGTGGAACTGGTGTGCAAGTTAATAGATGTGGTAGAAATATTGCTCTTGCCTCTATAATCTGATTCTCCTCTTGAAATAAATACTAAATTTGACTGTTATTGTGCTTGTGTATCACTATTACTTCACTGAAACTATTTCTAATTTGTATTAGTATGACAGTAGAAGGTGACTCAATATTTCTTGTCCATCTTATGGTTTTGATCTAATCACAGAACCTAAAGGATTCAGTTAAAAAACCTTCTAAGCCCTGTGGACAGAATAAATGCAGACTGCAGCTCTGAGGGATACATTTCTTCTATATTTGTCAATTTAAATGTGTACAAGTCCATATCAGACAGCATTTGCTATCCATTTAAGTCAGAATGTGACAGTGCAATACAGTAAGATCTATAGTTCACAAAATACACATGGTAGCACAAAATATGTTATGAAATGGTAACGTGGAAATACAAAATATTTTACAAAATGCATGTGGTACATCCTGTACAGTATGTGGGATTGTTGTAAAGCATACAGCCATCTCACAGATACCCAGCACAAAAAGCAGTTAATGATCAGAATAATAATCAAAAGAAGTGCTACTCTCCCCAGTACCTAGATTTGCAGATGTCACAACATACCACTGCAGCATACCTGCTTCTGAGTGGGAAAGTATCTGACATTAGTGGCTGTGGAATCAATAGGCTAGCAAATAGAGCTCAGGTAGCAGACTTACCTTCCTTAATATTTCCCAGAAAGAGTAGTCTTCTGGGCTCCTTGCATTGTAACCATTGTTAAGCCAGGCTGGAGAGGGCTGGGATAGTCTGATGTTGCTAGTGAGTGGTGCTTTGATACTACAGGGCAATCCTGTGAGCAGAAATCATCCATCGTTTTACAAAATGTATTATTATCATGTGTGCTTCTCTGGAACATCTAGCACGAAATCCAGGATGCATAATACATGACAATTTTTTGGCCAAGTTTTCATTCCCAAATTTTAAACTGTAAATCAAAGAACAGAGCAGTTCCTCATCCCCCCTACCCCCACAATACCCAGGTTTATGTGGGTTCATTGGTCTCTAGCTGCTGTTGGGTATGATAAGTGGTCTTCAGGAATGCTGTCTAGAGAGAGGAGGCTAATTCAGCTGATCTTGTCTTGGCTGCAGGCTCTGATACTTGTGGTTGTTCTAGGATGGCTGTTTGTACCCATCTACGTCAAAGCTGGGGTAAGTCAGAACAGTATGTTATGCTTTTCTTTGCTGCTCATGTTTGCAGATCAGGTCTTGAATATTGCGAAGCCATTATGAATGGCACGAGATCTGAGCATGCTAGAACTGTATGTGTATGTTTGAAAAGTGTGGATTCTCTGTTCTGAGACCTGAGCTGAGAAGTAATCGGTACTGTCTCCTTACTCTCCTTTGATTGTTGGAGCTGCTCTTCCTTGCAACTGCATTTTCACCTCCCCTCCTTTTGCCCTCCACTCTTATAGTATCTGAATAGCAAAAAACTTCCTCTGACTTGCTTTGTGGCTGTTCCCCTTTATCTGAAGCCTTATCTCTCCCCCCTGCAGGTGGTGACAATGCCAGAGTATCTGAAGAAGCGTTTTGGTGGGAAACGGATTCAGGTCTACCTGTCAGTCCTTTCTCTGATCCTGTATATTTTCACAAAGATCTCAGTAAGTAAAACTTTTACAGCATTTCTTCCATCCTACATTGATCTAAAAAAAAGAAACTCCCATTTACAATGTTGCTCACACAATTGGTCAGTTGTTTCTGATTTGGAGACCTTGGGTGAATTGAGGATGGTAAAAATATGGTTTTGTGTTATCTTTATTCTGTCTAGTGAGATTGTATATCCAGATCCGTTCTGCAGTCTGATATTTTTTGCCTTCCTGGCAGCGTCTCTTGATGCTTGTCGTACTTTCTCTTTCTTTTTCAGGTTTTAAAGATTTACTTCTACTTATGTTTTCCTCTAGAACAAGTCAGAGTGGAGGGAAACTTGTATTGTATTAGTCTATGAGCTCAGGGATCTGTGAAACGTGGAGGAAAAGGTCGCAACCTATCAGTTTGTACCCTTTTGTCTGCTTCAGCTCTCTGAGAAATAATAGCTGCTGCTTGTTTGGCCAGGTAGTTTCAGAAACTTTTTAGTATTGCTTTGGGCACACAACATCCCACCCGAACCCCCTGGCCCTTCTGCTAAGGGAATTGAAGGGTTCTTCTTGCTTCCAGAAGAAAAAGTGTGCTCTTGGGTTTTTAGGGAGCGAGAATTTTTGTCCCCAAACTTAATCTTTATCTGTTTCAGCATCCTCTGGTGAACGTGCCATCAGTAATATAGATGAGAGAAAAGAGCAAGGGGGCTGTGGAGAAAAGAAGAATATAGGAATTAGAAAATAAGGGAGTGGGGAAATGCAAAGGAGGGAAATGATAACAGCTGAGGGGAAAGGAAGGAAGAGGAGAGATTCTTTTAATGGGCAAGTGGTTGGTATAAAGTTTAGGGTGCTGTGAAGTTAATGTTTATTAAGTAAGTGGTTGTGTTGCCGTGAAGTAGTGAAGGGAGCTGCTGTTTTCCATATACCTTGAAACTACCAAGCCTCTGAAGAAGTCCACAGTTCAGGCATACCTCAATCTGTTGTTTTGCAGAAGTTGCCATGGTAGATTACTCTTTGCCCTCTGAATGGGAGCTGAGTGATAATAGTGCAATTTAAGCTAAAAGATTGGCCTTTTGCTCTCATTCTCACATCTTCACGATAACTGATCCTTAGAAGGTTATAAATTAAACAGGTTGGTACTGTGGAGCTGGCCTCAGAGTTGGGTTTCCATATATTTCAAAAGCATTAGTTAATTTGCTGTTGTGCTTAACTGCTATAATCAGAAATCCCAGGTATGACACAGAGTTCTGGCAGATCCAGCAGCTGAGAAATTTTTCCAGTCAGATGACTCACAGTCCTATTCTGCAACACTTGTTTGTAATGAGCCCATCAAGGTGTTAGATAGGTTCTGAATTTACTATCTTTTATTTCTAGCTTCTATCATGCCTAAGGATCTGGTTGTGGGATTTCACACTGTTTCAGTTGGAGTGTCTTGCTTCCAGGCTAGGCAGGTTCTCCGTTTAAGCTTCCAGTGGGATCATGAGGCTGAAGCACCCTCTCCTGCTCTTGTGGTCCTGTCTTATTATGGAGCAAAGCAATAGACAAGAGATCCATGCAGCAGCAGATTACCTGGGCTCTACTCTACCAGCAGCCCATCCCAGCTTCCCATCAACCCAGTTATGACAGATGTGTGTGGGGAATTGCCATGGAGCTGGGTCTCTGTGCCATGCAGGGGAGGAATCTGGTGCACAAGATCCTCCAGCCATTTCTCCCATCTGCCCAGAACAACTCTGACAGCGTCTGTCCCATGTACAAACGTGGCTCAGATTTCTGTAGTATACAAATATATCCTCTGTGTTGTTGTCTTATGTCACTGTATTTGGTAGGGCAGGATTTGCCCAGGTCTGGTTTACTTGCCATATTTTATTCAGAATAGGCAGAACAGTCAAAGTCCTTGGAGGCTTCAGGTGCTGTCAGAGGATGTCAGTAGGTTTTTCTATACCGTGCTATGCAACACCATGCCCAGATTGTATCCAGGTGAACCAGCTCCAGAAGCAGAAGGGGAAGGGCTGTTCCATCCTGGACTGTAGCTACCTTCTTTGTGCTGTGTAGAGATGTGCATGCTATGTGCAGCTAGCACAGGTCTCTCTTCCCAGGGGCACGTTGTGTATCCAAACACACTCGTGTGTTGACAACCCATGCCATAGCTGACTTGGAGATTTGCATTTTACTTCCTTCACTACTGCCTTTGCAAACACTCCCTTGAGATCTTTGGGGCTTATTGAGATTTAATATAAAGGATGGGTTTCTGCCCTGCCCTTAACGGGCAGTCACACCTATCAGTTTGACTGGCAGCAATACTTACTGCCACTTATCCCGGTAGAAGAGTGGCATCTTGTTTCTGTTTCTGGGGAAGTTATTTTATGTGCTGCTTCCTTGATGTGTTAAAACATTATCTGATGTTCTTAATAATATAATTATTATAGTGCTTTCCAATGAGCAATATAATACGTCAGGTCGTGTAATCCTGGCATACTGTTTCTGGCACTGTGCCCACCACCACATGATGATCAGATGCACACCTCTGTACAAGGTCATTACCATTTCTCTCTTTTCCTGCACATTTTCTATGGATTTTTTTTATTGATTTCTCACCTTGCTTTGTGGCTAATCAACCACTTGTCAGACAAGGCCTTGCTGCAAGGTGTCGATCTTTGGGATCAGGACACACGTGATCCTTGAGCCCAAAGGATTTCTGTTGCACGGGTGCCTCACATGTACAAGCTTCCTAAGCATGCAGTGCTTTGTGTGTAATGCCCATAGCAGCTTTCAGGGGCTTGCTAGCCACTAGTGTTGCTGGTATTGGTTATTATGCCAAAGAAAATGGCCTGGTAAAAATAAAATCTTGATGGAGAGTAATTGACTAAATTTTGACAAGACAAAAGGGAATAAAGATCTGAATGCTTTTGGAAGAGTCAGAAATTGTAAACTGGAATTTCTAAATGTATTACAGCATTTTCTTTAAATTCATTGGGAATAAATTCAGCAGTAAATGTATGTAGAGTTACGAGGGGGAGAGGAGGTCGAAAGATAAACCGCCTCTTAGAGCTGCATCGCGTAGGGGGTAACGAGTACGTCCCACTGCCCTGGCTCCCACATTAACTTCGCAGCTGGATTCACTCAATTGACGTGTTCTGCCACTTGTCCCTGCATGATCTGTGGATGGCTTTGGAGAGATAGATTTGGAGGGACAACTTGTAATGTAAAGGAAAGATTTACTCTATTTGGAGATAAGGATTAAATAGTGTCCATAAAAGAGTATTAAAAGAGAAACAAGGAAATAATAGATGGAAATAATCTAATTGGGAGGGAGGAGCAGTGAAGCTGGAAGGTAACTCAGCAATTCGAAGAAGCTCGTATATTGCTCAGGATGCTAAATAATTAACTATACATTTCTTTGTGGGGGTCATTTCAGGACCTTTAATATTTAATGCTATATAGGTTAATCTAAAGCCAAGAACAATAAAATAAAGATCTAGGCCATAAGCTGATCAGTGGTATGAAAAGACAGGAAAAAAATATTCCTATAGAGAGAAGGGACAAAGAATATGGTCTAACAGCCAGTAGGGTCAAGAGCTAAAAGTCCTGGTTCTCACTTCAAAATGAAAACCTACAGGAAATCTCAAGGTGCTCCAGAGGCAGAGTTTTGGGAGTAGGACTTCTGTTGTGATTCACACTCAGCTTCACAGTTGTTTTCTGCATGCCAGGGCAGTAGGGTTGGAGGCACTGACCTTGCTGTGTAGGTCTGTGTCTCTTCCTCATTCTCCAGAGTGAACTAAGGGTGAGATCATACCTTGCAGTCTCAGTTTCATTGTCTCTGAAACAAAGAGGGTTTCTTCATCCAGCATCTCCCAGCTAACCAGGCTGCATAACTGCTTATTAGTTTATCTGCCCTGCCTTACCTCAGCTTAGCACAGACAAAAGCAGTGCAAGTGCCTGTTCTGTGATCACAGGCTCTGGCTGTCCCACAGCCTGGTCTGTGGAACCTCCCGCTCCCTCAGCAAGCTGCCCTGCAGTGATGGTGTGTGCAGCCTTTACCCCAGGGCACCTGTAATGTTGTTTGTTTCTCAGACCCTGCATATGGGCAGTTCCTGCAGCATTTTGCAGCTCCTGAGCTTGCTGAACACCACGAGGACTTGTACTGTGAAATGCGGATAGGAGTCCCTGTACAGAGCCCTCATACAGGTGGTGTGGTAGACAGAAAGGAGACGTGCAGGTGGGATTGGAGTGAGCCCATGAGCTGGATGCTGAGGAGCAAGGATAGGTAGAGATGCAAACCTCTAATGAAAGCATAATTTACAATAATGCATTACAAGTGGTCTGGGGCAGGTTATTCTCAGTGTAAATTTGGATAAATAATATTAAATGCAAATTATCTCTAAAGTAGGAACTGATCTAATGTGATTAAAATCCCAGAGTGTTATTCTGAAACCTGAACAATTCCTTTCTTACGCAAGAGCTAAAGGTCTCTCCTGTTAGCCAACTGATGTAAATTATTCTGACAGGAACTTAAAAATAGAGATAATATGTTTGCCTTTGATCACCATTTGTCCTGAACCAGCAAGACTAGCTGTACCACATGTGTGCAAGCAGTGAAGAAGAAGTAGGAGACTTGTAGAGTAGCATTAAATGAAGAGAACCACGTCTTGGAGGCGTCACAGAGTCCATCCCTGCACACAGCAGCAAGTGTAACCTGAGTTTGAAGTAATTTGTTATTGTCTCTCAGTATGTAAGCACAGAGTAGTGAGGTGACTGTGTCTAGCTAAAATGAGCCATTGAAAAAGACTTGGAAATTCTTTGAGAAGCGTTACAACTCTTGTACTGGGAGCAGCATGGCACAGAGGAGGCTGGCAGTTGTACTCAAATGGCCTTTTGGATTTTTTTTTTAATATGTATGCAGTGCTATAAGGGGTGAAGTTGTGTATGTCAGTACCCTCATCATGAATGTGTAATATGCCATCATAATGAATTTACACATTGCTTAATCTATCATTTTTTCTTTTATAGGCAGACATCTTCTCTGGAGCTGTATTTATACAGCTGGCCATAGGGCTGAATCTTTATTTGGCCATAATTATCCTGCTTGCTATTACTGGTCTTTACACCATTACAGGTGAGTTTGCAGGGCAGTCTGATAAATCAAAGAAGTTAAGTGAGCCAGAAAAAAGAGAAGAGGGGAGGTGGGTAGGAAGGGAGGGGAAAAAAAACCTGAAAGGGGAGTTATTTACAGTGGTCTTTGAAACAGAGAGGTGGTGAGAAAAGTGGAAAAAAACCCCACCCCGATTTCCACTGCGGCATTTGCGCAGGGGCTAAACTATTTGTCTTGACTTTTCTTTGCCATTAGGTGGCCTTGCAGCTGTGATTTACACCGACACCTTACAGACATTTATCATGGTAGTGGGATCCTTTATTCTTATGGGATTTGGTAAGTAAATCGGATTAATTAAACTGGAATGTTCAACCACAAATCCCACAATGGCTATGGAAATGGATCCTGCATTGTGGAACTCTGTTACCTTAACCAGCAGATTTCAGTTCATATGCCTATTTATCAGGGAATAAATAGGCATATTGACAAGCCCTCTAGTCACTGAGACCACTCCATCTCCAAAGCACAGGTGAATGTGTAAGGTAATATATGGCATCCCACGACAGAACAGGACTGGTGATGGCTAATGAGGTAAAAGCAAAGTTGTTTGCAGTTGATAGTGATACTCTTGAGAAGTTCAGAGAGTATCTTGTTTCAAGAAGATGGTAATTTCATAGATACTCAGATGCTAATGCATTAAAATTTCTGATTCAAAGTGAAGAGCTGTTGGCCACATTGCATGTTTTTTCTTTGTTTCTAGCTGCTAGCTGGTGTTAAAACAACCCAAACTTATTCACATTTGAAGTAGGCCTTGTAGTTGATCTGTGGATGTCATTATATTGCCAGCTGGACAAAAGATACAAACTGAATGTTTAGGGCCAGGACAATGTGCATGTCCAGAAGACAATATGCATTTTAGAACAGAAATCATGCTGTTAAACAGAACTAATAGGAAGGGATCATAAGAAAGAAAGTGCTAGTGATAAGAGTCAGTGAATTTGTAGTGTCCTTTCTTTATCCTTTTAGTTACTCAGCGACTGGACTAGCTTTTTCACTGAAATAAAATTATTCCACCATTGTTAAACCAGAAATAACAGCCTGGTAAGACCCTGCCTTGTATTCTCCCTAGGTTAATAGTGTGTGGAAATAATGTATCTTCATTTCACTTCTTGGCAAGGCATGTGTAAGAGGTGTTGAGACAGTGGAGCCTACACCAACATTCGTGAGCTATACAGAAACCTGAAAAGAAGGGTCACTTTGGTACTTGTGTGAATACTTACAGAACACTGTATGCTGTTTTCTGGAAATGTTGATGTCTACTGGCTAGGGGTTTTTTTACATCCATGTGAAGGTTTTTCTCCTCACATTCTCCAGCTGTACTTGAGATTTTGGTATTAAATACTTCATCACTACTTTTACTTTCTATTTTTCAGCATTTGCTGAAGTAGGAGGATACGATGCTTTCATGCAGAAGTACATGGAGGCAATTCCATCCAATATCTCCTATGGGAATATTACAATTAATGCAGAATGCTACACTCCTCGGAAGGATTCCTTTCACATCTTCCGAGATGCCGTCACTGGAGATATGCCATGGCCAGGGCTTGTCTTTGGTTTGAGCATCCTTGCTTTGTGGTACTGGTGCACGGATCAGGTAAGGTGGAAGCCATATGCCTTGGAAATACAGAACACAAAACTCTGCAATCTAGTGTGCTCTAGGGACACTCTTCCCCCACTGTAATTCCAAGCTGGGTCACAGAAATGGCAGTTATTTCAAGGCTGGTCAGTGATCTTTCTGGTTTCTAAACCCCTCCCATGTGAGAAAATGGAAGTAGAGGAAAGTGTGCTTCTACTCCTGTGACATGAGAATGTACCCAATCTCTAGTGAGTGATCTGTCTGCACTCTGAATTGTGAGAACGATAATCTTCAACATTTGTAAACAAATTAACAAAGCCCCCAATGTAACTGTATCTATTGCTCAGGTAAATACTCTTTTTTTTTTTTTTTTTTTTTTTTGGCTTTTTAATCTATCTGCTTTAAGAACATCTTGTGAGAAAGTGTCTTACCTCTTAAGCAAACAGTGAATAAATGATATTTTCCTTTACTTACTTTAAATAAATCCTTTGATTTTTGTGTAGCTTTTATTTTTCCTAGTGACAGAAACAGTAAATAGGCTCTTTCACTAACACAGCACTTACGAAGTACCTTGTACCTGGAACTTGGCATAGTGTGTCCATGGAAATGCTAGTCTTGGTTGTCATGCATGCTTGCCATGTCTCATTGACAGGTTATTGTCCAAAGATGTCTCTCTGGCAAGAATATGTCCCATGTGAAGGCTGGTTGTATCATGTGTGGGTACCTGAAACTCTTGCCCATGTTTATCATAGTGATGCCTGGAATGATCAGCCGAATTTTGTATACAGGTATGCAGATCTGTACAGAAATGCACATTTCTTCTTGCTGCCCGTCTTTCACTGCCCATCTCTCTCAACTTCCTATTCTCTCTCCCTTGCAAAATACCTGTTAGTTTGTCATCTTGTAATCCAAATTGCCCAGGCATGTGTGTGCACAAAAACTAATCACACTGTAAGAAGCCACAGGTTTTCCTCTTTCCCCTGCTCCCAGGTTTCTCCTAATGTTATTGCTGTCTGTTTTTTGGGGCTGTGGAGTGGAAATGCCCATCTCCCTTCTCTCTAACCATTAACCATCAGTGTGTTTAACAGCAGGCAGAGGAGAGATGTTCAGGTTGGAGGGAGTGGTTTTTGTGTTCTTCTGCTTGTATTTCTACTTTCTCTCCTTGTGCTGTTCAGTCCTGGTCTGACAAATTAATGCCTCTTTATTTATTTATTGACCTGCAGCACTTTTCAGTATTCTTTTAGAGAGGAAAGGAAGGATAGAGGCTTAGAATCGCCTTCCTCCCTGGCAGCAGACCAAGGATGATATCAAGCATGTCAATCCAGTGGCTCAACATAGAGATAAATTTTAGAAGCTCTACTAATTTGGCAGCAATCTGTTGTTTATACGACCTTGTCTAACCCTGTCTCCTTATCCTCTCCTCAGATGTGGTGGCTTGTGTTGTTCCTGAAGTCTGCCAGCAGTACTGTGGCACTGCAGTTGGCTGTACAAATATTGCTTATCCAAAAATGGTAGTGGAGCTTATGCCAAATGGTAAGACACTGTCTGTATTTGTTTGTTTTAGGAAGGTGAGGCTGCCAGACTGTAAAAGCAGGTGATAGAGGGAGCCCAAGTCCCAGATTTAGTGCAAAAGTTCTTGCTAGAACTACGTGCTATTAATTAAAGAGATAGTCTGTGTTAATTGTAGCTGTAGGTGCAGAATAGCTACATACTGACAATGTCAGCTCTCAGCTGGCAAATCCTGGGTGATGAAATGGTCGTGGAGCTCCCTTTCTGTGAAGGTAAAAAATAACCTACTTTGCCAATGATGTATAAAAGACTGTCTCTGCCAGGATTCCTGAGTTGGAGGCATACACCTGCAGTCCTTCTGCTAAATCCACTGAGGTGGAAGGAGAAAATATTCTATGTACAGATTGTCCCATAGGACACTTGTTCAGTGAGAGAATGAGGCACCGCTCTGGAGAGGACTATGTATGCAGAGCAGATAAATTTCTGCAGAAAACCAGAGAGCTGGTTCATAAGAATAGAGAGACAGATTATGATATTATACAGACCATGGTACTTCCCTGATATCTTTATTCCTTCCCCATCGTATTTAACTGTTGTACTTCACACTATTAAAATACTACAGTACTCCCCCATACTGTGTTGACTAGATCATACCATCTGCAAAAGTGGTTTACTCTGATTTTCAAACAGAAAAGGAAACTTCGTGCCAAACAACTGGTTTACAAATACACCACAAGCAATTGACCACTCGCCTGCAAACAAGATAAATTGTTTTTATAATTATTGGGGAAAGTCTGCTTAGTATTTTTTTCTTTTTATTTCAGCATTTAATCAGATACCATTCACAAAAGAAGTACCTGTGTTCTAAAAGCTAAAGAGTTGCCCTGTCACTGCTGTAAACAGCTTTTCCAAAGCTAAGCAGCCATCACTGCTTGCATTGCAAGAGAACATCAGGCAGATGCCAGCACATGAATGTGCCAGACACACTCAAAGCTGGCTGACTTGAAAGGGTCAGACAAGCTCTAGGGATAGTGCCACACACCAAGACTCCTCCAGGAATGCTCACCCCAGTTCTCACCTCTTTGTATTTCAGGTCTGCGGGGTCTGATGTTGTCAGTCATGTTGGCCTCCCTTATGAGCTCCCTGACTTCCATTTTTAACAGTGCCAGTACTTTGTTCACTATGGACATTTACACCAAGATTCGAAAACGACCATCAGAGAAGGAGCTCATGTTAGCTGGAAGGTGAGTGCAGCCGAGTCTTCCCCAGCCCCACAAACACAGCGAGCACGAGGTGCATTACAGACTGCAGCCTCCAAAGAATGGACCAGTGCCTGGGCACAACCCTGCTCTTGCTGTATGTGGGCAGTGCAGCAGTGGCCTCCTGTGGCCAGACAGGTTGTCCCACCGGACTCTTTCCTTTTGGTTAAAGAAAAAAAAAAAAAAAAAAAAAAAAAGAAAAAAAGAGATGACTTTGTTTCCAGTTTAATCAACAGCAGTACATGACATCGCTAAACTAATCCTCAGCACTTCCTACTGCCATACAAAGGGAACTATTTTAAAATATCTTCAAAGGCTTTATGCTACACCAAACCACAGCAGCAATGAACTAGTTCTAGTTGATCTGTTATTGATTTGTCTCTAGACTTAAGAAACAAAGGAAAAAAGTGATTTTCTGTGTTTTGATTGCGTGTTTAGCTGTATGCTGAGGGGAATTTGACAGACACAATATCCAACTTGGATTTCTTATGTCCAGTGATAATTGGCCATTATCATTGATTTTCCTGTTTGCAATACAAAAATGGACATTTAAATTATTGATTAATTGCTGTTTTTTTCTTTCGGATAGAAGCTTCTAAGCAGGTGGCTAATTGAATATCTGGCTATGCTTGCAGGGCATTTATGTTACTTTTAATTGGCATCAGCATTGCCTGGGTTCCTGTGGTGCAGTCGGCTCAAAGTGGGCAGCTCTTCGATTATATCCAGTCGATTACCAGCTTCCTGGGACCTCCCATTGCTGCTGTCTTCCTGCTTGCTGTCTTTTGCAAGCGGGTGAATGAGCAGGTAGGTACGAATTAGGAGACTGGTATGCTGCTTGTTCCTCTAGGCATTGGCAGAACTGCTTTTTTGCTTTGGTGTCTTTTATTAGCAACCTTTTCCTGTGTCTTTTAATCCTACTCCAGCCCAGGGATTCTGTGTTTCCATACCCCAGGGCCTAAGGTTTCAGAGATGAGTTTGAAAAAGTTATTTGCTAATCTGGTAAATAAAGAGTCACCTATGAATTCCTGAAAGCTCTGAAACTGAGCTTATCTATCATTTTGCCCAGAAGTCTGTCAAATGGATAATTTATGGAGACATATTTGAAAGTAATCTTTTAGGACATTGGTCGTCAAACTGCCTTACCAAACATACCACCTTTCACCTTCCTCTTGGCCACTAAATATTTTGCCAACACTCTTTTAAATAAACATGCTGCTATTTCATGCATTGTTTCCTGTTACTTTTAGGACTTACTCTGGGAATCACTGATTTTGATTTGTAGAGCAGTGAACCTTTTTAAGTGTGCTTGAACCTTTTTAAGTAACTCAGAAAGCAGGAGGTCTGTCACATGCTTTGATGGGACCATAGGCCAGTCATGGTAACTGGGGTCTCAGACATTCTGAAAATTCAGGGATTTGGGTTTTTTTCTACAACACTAGGAATAACAATACTTGCCTATTGCTCAGGTTTGCTCCAAGGTGGATCAGTTCAATGAGAAAGCTTAGAGAG
Source organism: Antrostomus carolinensis (assembly GCF_000700745.2). Classification (NCBI taxonomy): domain Eukaryota; kingdom Metazoa; phylum Chordata; class Aves; order Caprimulgiformes; family Caprimulgidae; genus Antrostomus; species Antrostomus carolinensis. The sequence goes on along the minus strand of NW_010331001.1, from coordinate 24,090 downwards.
AGAAGGTTTTTGAATGCAGCTCAAACTTCTTTCTTGCTATTTTCTCTTGAGACTAGTTCAGTGGTTATTTGTGTGTCCATCCAAGAAAAGCCTGTTTTACACAGAAGATACACCAGACACATATTTCAGGAGGAATGACACACACTTGCTAGCGGGTTCCGTCATGCTAGATCTGTCAGAGATTTAGCCCTCAAAGATAAAAAGATATGAGGACAACCCTTGGGCTTTTGTAGTCTGTGGTTAGAGCCTGTCCTGTATCAGGAGAACATTGTGTGCAGACAGATGAACTTCGAGAAATGAGCTGGATAAGGTGCCCCCCGTATGCTTTCTCTGAGCTGCTGGTCATTGCCCCTTTTGGTTGTATTGATACACTGAGCTGTAAATATGATCCCTGAAAGTATCTGGGTTAAAATCCATGTGCCAAAGCCAGTGTAACACATAACTAGCTCCATGCTTCCTCCAGCAACTACTCAGAGCTTAGAGCTTATCTCCATGCCTGAACTTCCTCATTTTGCTAACCTGTCCCTTTGCCTGCAGGGTGCCTTCTGGGGCCTGATGGTTGGGCTGCTGGCTGGACTCAGTAGGATGATTGCAGAGTTTGCCTATGGAACTGGCAACTGTGTGACCCCTTCCAACTGCCCGTTCATCATCTGTGGGATTCACTACCTTTACTTTGCAATCATTCTTTTTGGAGTTTCCGCCATTGTCATCCTGGCAGTGTCCTTCATGACTAAGCCCATTCCTGATGTACATGTGAGTATTATTGTAGTCCTGGTCCTCAAGAAACCACTAGTTTTAAACACTGGTACTTGGTATATTACTCCCTGACATTTCAACTACCCACATCATATAGGCCTTGTAAGAAAGCAAAGGAAATTGTCTTCATTTATCTGTGAGAAATCTTCAGTGACTCCTAATAATCTTAGACTTTGACTTAACAGACATTTGGGATGCCGTGGTCTTATTCACGTGCTAGGCAGACTGGTTTGTCTCTGTGTAGATTTATAAACTCATTTTGTTTCATGGCAGCTTTACCGGTTGTGCTGGTCTTTGCGGAACAGCAAAGAAGAACGTATTGATCTTGATGCAGATGAGGAGCAGGACAAAGCTGATGAAAAAGATGAGGAATCAGGTAACTTCAATATCTGTAGATTCAGTCAATATATTTGAGTATAGTTATTTCATTCCTGAAGAAACATTAACATGCTTGATATTCAAAGACACGCTCCCTCCCCCCCAACAACAAAACCTCAAACCCCACATATTTCATGGGGTTTGACAAGTAAGCTGGTTTTTACCAATCTATCAAGCTCAGCGTAATCCAGAAGTGAGGAGAAAATTTTGAAGGGAGAAAATCTTGTTCTCTAGGTAGCTAGGTGTCAGTTTTAGGACTAAAACAATGGAGATACAGATACTTCAGGTCAGAGGTGGTGTGCATTGGCAGACCGTGTGTGACCCTAGCATTTGGAATGAAACAACAAGAATTTGCTTGGAAATAGTGGTTAGTAGCCAAGATTGAAGGAGCAAGGATGTGGTGCAAGGCACCAAAAAAGTGAATTGCCAGAAACCCATCTGCGCAAAACAACCTGCTCTCTTTGCTGGGTTTCTGGTTCTGCTGCCAAGTTCCTTTGCATAAGTATCCTCACATTCATTTATTTGTCTTTTAATTAAAAGTGTAGAAAGTATTTAAAAATTGGGAGTTTGCTTCTCCAATACCAGACCAAGTCTCTAGGCTGCAAAAGTCACAAGTGTCTTCTGCAAAAGACTCTTCCAACATGTAGAAAATCACTCTGTTTCCAGGTGAGCTGTGAAAACACAGGATTATTCTTGTACTGCCTTATCCTAAAATGTTTCCATGTCGCTGTGATGATAAATCAGAACTGCTGTACTAAACACAGGAATGTCCTCAGTCACAGAGATCTAGTGCATGCAGTGGTCCATGCTTACATTTCATGACCAGTGTGTTATTCCTTCCAGTTAACGAGGAAAGTGAACAACCGGGATGCTTTAAGAAAGTGTACTACTGGTTCTGTGGCTTAGATCAACAAAAAGCACCCAAACTGAGCAAGGAGGAAGAGGAAGCACTGAAGAAGAAACTGACTGACACAAGTGAAGTGCCACTTTGGAGAAACGTTGTGAATATCAATGGCATCATCCTATTGACTGTGGCTGTATTTTGCCATGCCTTCTTTGCATAAACCCCGATTACAGCTCTGCAGTTGTACTGTATTGTCAAGGAAAAACGATGACTTGCAGACTTACAGTTAGATACACTTAGTATTTTCATTGTCTGCATTTGTAAAAAATCAAGGTGATTTACTCAATGATTGTGAGATCACGATTTCAACAATCTAAAGATGAAGGCCACTGGGATTTCAAGAGAGAGAATTTCTCTTTAGACATTGAATCAATCCAGAGCTAATAGAGGCTCAGAATTTCCATCCAATATTCTCTCTACTTGTGATACATTTCGTATATATGTGCAGAACAAGGCTGTATGAGCCATATTTCACATCAGGATTTGTGAACTACCTTCTACAGTTGATTTCCAACCCTCCTTCTTCTGATATTCAAATATCTTTTTCCTTTGGTTATGATAATTCAATTACAAAAAACCCACAACATATGAGGGAACATGTTATGAATTTAAATTAAAAAATAATTTTTGTTCCCTCCAAGCTTGGGATATCTTAAGTAAAGGATTTCTGTGTACACTGATGTATTTGACACTATAACT
>NW_010331001.1:18131-21338 GCF_000700745.2 Antrostomus carolinensis | reverse complement strand
CCCCCTTTTTCTCACTTTTCATGGTGCTGTGTTTCTCAGTAATCAGTGGAACACTAGCCATCTGAATTGATCACATTTTGAAATTAGGGAAAACATGTCTTGATGATCTTAATAAGAATTCTGTTCCCGATAGATTCTCTGTTTAAGGTTCACTTCAAAAGGTCCTCCTGTCTTTATATTTTAATATATATCTATACTTGAATGTGAAGCTTTTTTATACAAAATACATATATTATATATACACATGCAATACATTATATATATGCACTATATATATTATATATATTTAAAATATATATGTGTATCTGTGTGTGTATATATATATATATATTTATTTCTTACTGATCAATTCCCATCTTGGCCTGTCAAAGTTAAGCTCTACCCACAATTACTCCGACCTCTTTATTGTGAGGTTGGTGTTAATTATGGCCTCTTTCTATGGACTGTGCTACAAAACAACCCATGCACATGGTTACAACTCCAAAGCATCAGAGTGCTGGGTTTGCATTTTTCTTTCAAGTACATTTGAGGGCCCTGTGCTGCTTTTCTGCAAAGCTACAAATCTTTCTTCTGAAGATTTCATTGAGAAACAGAATTCATGCTGTGTGACAGTAGGAGTTAACAGTTCATGAAGGAGGACAGTCACAGCTGTGGGATACCAGCTAAACCAGTCTGATTGTCTCCACTCAATAAGTTTGATACCAGCTGGAGATACAGGAAAAGATGGATTTAACACTTCAAAGCAAAAAGCAATAGATCTTCTTATCATCTCATTCAGCTTCTTGGGGAAGCAAGCATAAAAAGATGACTGGTTGCTGTAGTCAAGCTGCACCACACTTCCTTGTTCCTGTTGCACACGTGTGGTGGGATGCTGCCTTGTCTCAAAGCATTGCAGTGCGATTCCACAGCAGGATGCACCCGACTTGCACCAAGTGCATCCCAGCAGGAAGCCAGTGCAGTCCCTCTGTGTGCTACACCGCACTGCTGCTCACTGCTGCAGCTTTAATCACTCTCACCTCATCATCTTCTAACAGCATCTTTTCTTCTAAACCAAAATGCTCTGGATTCTAGTTGAATTGCTGCTCTTCAGTAGAATTCGTGTTCTTTAGTATAATCCCTGCAGTACACTGAAAGGTTTTGCATCAGCCAGATCAAATCAATATTATATAAATACCAGTGCAAACCTTTTTCTTACAGCTAATACAGTGATAGAGTATTTTAAAGACCATGGAATTAATTGTATTTAATGGACTATGAAGAGTTGTATGTATTAAAGTATTTGTATATTTTGAAGTACTTGGTGTCCACAAAATGATGAGATTTTTATATAATATGATGGAAGACGGTGAAACTTAATTTGATGTCTGGATTTTGGCTCTGGGTAACAGTAATGGATTACAAACAAACAAGAAAAACTTTAATGAGGATTGCCCAGATCCCTCTTTGTCATGCTTTGTTACAAAAAGAAAAATATGAGGAATTATACAACCATCTGGTTAAAGACAAATAACACAAGTGAGTTCCTGGCAAGCTGAGCCACCTTTAGATGACCTCCAGGTTAATCAGGCACTGTCACTGCGTTTTACTCCCCAGGATTAAAGAATTTTGAAAAACTAACTCTCAGTTTCCCAGGGACATTCACTGTACGTCCTCAGCAACCTGCTTTCATTCTGGTCTGAAAACTGGATGTTGTAGAGGGCAGATTTTAAATGTTTACAAAAAGTTTGCTGCTTAGAGTGCTCCTCCAGTTTCGTAGAAAAATTGCCTGATACTGTGGACAGCTAATCATACTCTCTGTGATTAGATTAACAGTTAAATGCCACCTCAGGTTGGTAGCTATTGCATCAAAGGCAGTGTCATGATTTTAAGGAAGCAAGTGACTCTTCTTCAGTTCTCAGGGGAACTCTGTCCATGTTACAGCTGTTGGTGTGGGACACTCAGACAAAACCCAAAAAGTAGCTTACACTGTCCTGGGCATTCTCATGCTTTTGAAATGGGAACAGCGAGCTTGTTCCCCGTGGCTGACTGTGAATTTGAAACACTTCTGGTTAGTGGAGAGACTTCAGATACATCCCTGGCTAATAGCAGGATATGCAATCATGGCATCTACAGCACAACACAACTCTGTTTCAGGTGATCCTGAGACATCCCAGCTTATCCTGTCAGGTCAGATACAGGTTACAGCTTATTTTAGTGGACTTTAGTTAGATATACAGAATTATTGTAAATTAACTGCACAAAATAAAATAGCATTTAAAATTCACCTAGTAGCACTGTAAGCCAGTTACAACACTGATATATAAAGAATACACACTAAACAAATCAGATCTTCCATTTAAGAATTACTACATAATTTTCAGGCCAAGTCCTGAGTAAGGGTAACTACTCTTCATTTATGTTTTCATTTTTCTATATCACTCATAACACACACTATATCAATTAAAAATGTTAATTATTACAGATTATGAAACAATCTCTTCTTAGAACTCAGAATTTCACTTTATTCCTGTTTTGTTAATGAAAATGCTCATGCACTGAAATGCAGCAGTCACTGAGGAGGGAAGGTCTGGAATACATCTGCAGTCACCATGGTTTGGTTTTAATCAAAATGTCTGTCCGTGGTGAATTAGGACATAGCACACAGCTGAGTTCTTCAGGTGCAAGTGGTTGTCATGATCAGAGCACCATCATCAGCTGCGATTGCTAATTGGCTCAACTCCAGCTCAGATAGCTTTCTTAACTAGCAAAGTTAGGAGTGTTTCTGTGAAGTAAAAGCTGACACAAAAGTGAGGATTAATGATAAATACATGCATCACCAGCGGTGATTGGTGCTTGGGAGAGAAGCTATAGGGTCGTGGTTGTTGTCTCTGAAGAGCGCTGGAATTCATTGGTCTGAAGCACTGAACTGGAGGAGAGTTTGAAGTGGATTCTCTCTGCAAGGAGAAGGGCTGTTCACAGGCTGTGGGGTCACAGCAGAGCTGTTCTGAGGAGGGCTGCTGCTTTTAAAAAATTTATTTAATGACCTTGAGTCCTAGCTGCAGTGTCACTGTGTCCTGCACCTGCGTGTCACTGTGTGGCTGCGAGAAAGCGAGGGCAGAGAGCAGCGAGTGGAGATTCTCTTGGGTAACGTGTTGACTTGGGGATTCATGGAGTGTGTGTTGCAGGCCTGTGCTAGGGAACTTAACAGAGGGAGTAAGACTGTGCTCA
>NW_010331001.1:0-18088 GCF_000700745.2 Antrostomus carolinensis | reverse complement strand
GAGGTTATTACCCTTATTATTAACAAAATAGGTTGCCTTTTTTTGTCCTTCCTGAAGAACACTCCATCTTGTTGTCATCTACCAAGGGAAGCTGAGAAAAAGAAGAATTCCCCTGGAGCTCTTGTGCCCACCCCCTCCTCCCTGGCAGCGTTGAAGACCAGAGCAGCTGTGCCTGTGTTCTACCGCCAGCTTCCCTACTTTTCTTAAGGTACCTGGAAGAACTTGGAGCTGAGGTAAGTGTGAGCTTGTCCTTACTCTGCAGTATTTTTTCTTGACCATCAAGATCATACAGCTCCAGAAACACCACAGGCTACAAACCAGGGCTCTGCAACAAGTGGGGGTCTTTCTGCATTAGCTTGTGTTCTCTGTAGCATTCTTTGCTTCACACAGGGGTTTTGGCTCTGCCACCATGGTCGTATATTGTGCTGAGTTCCTGCAAACATTTATCATCTGCTGTCCTTCCAATAAATTGCAGCAAGCTGCACCAGACCAGAGCATGTGAATTTGAATTACAGTGTTTGTAAGCTTTTTTTTTTTCCCCAGTAAATATAGTTTTATAAGTTAAAAAAAAATAAATTAATACTGGTTCATGGCTGTTCTGCATGCAGACTTAGAATTTCAGTGTTTATATAGGCAGGACATGGTCAATAGAGCCCAAAGGAATTGCTGTTGTGATTGAAATATATTTTATGTTGTTAGGTGTAATAGTGCCAAGGAATTGATGAGAAAAAAGCAAATCTGTTGTTCCCTAGGCCTTTACTGAACATTTAGCATGTTATTAAACCACCTGGCTCTCTCTTATCGAGACTGATGCACTCGGGCACCAATAGGTATTACGTATGAGCACTTTATGTACGTCAAGTGTGTTTAAAAGGCAGAGTTCCTCCAAGATCCTGCCCAGAGGGAATGAATCCAACTGACTCAATACTTTTAAATCACATCTTTATAGTGGAGGAAATTCACCCTTTGGTTAGGTTATGGAAGAGAAACATTTTAACTTTAATCACTCCTACAGAGTAAGTTTACACTTTGTATAAGGTATTGCAGTTTGCAGTGTGACAGTGGGTTTCTGCAGTGGAAAAGCTGCCCTGACAAACAACCTGTGTACAGATGATGCAGCTTCTTTGCAGCTACGGTTTCTCTCGGGGAAGCACTTCTCTGACGTGGCCATTGCTTTTTCTGTGACAATGCTCTAAATGGTTTTATCTCATGTTCAACAAATGTTTGAACCAAAACTCATGTAAATTCCGGTTGTTAGGTCAATTTCTCAGCATAGGCTGGATTGCAGGAGAGGTTAATTATGAACCTTTCTAATATAATTAGTTATTGACTAGTGTTTGATAGGCTGAGGTTTCAAAAAAGAAAAAAACACAGAAAGGAGAGACCATTATGAAGAAACCAAAAATGACTGCTTTCTTGTATCACAGGAAATCTTGATAACTCAGGAAATAACTCCTAGTGGAGAATTCTAAACTTCCTAACTTTTCTTTTTCCCTGTTACTCTGCTTGTGACCTGCAACTGAAACTGTTGGCAAATTACTTTTCAGGAGGAACTGATCCAGAGTAACAGAGGAAGAGAGTTTCATTTTTGAAGGTCTCATATAATCATGGAACTTTTACAGCCAGAGAACAACAGAGGGCAATAGATCTCTATGAAACATCACGTCTTCAGCAAGGTTTCCATTTGATGACACTGATGGCAATTTTGGCAGCTCTTTTCACTGCCTCACAAGGATCGTTCAGACACTGCTGAAATGTATCTGTATGGTCTAGGAGTGTCTTGCGGCCCTCTGGTAGCTCAGCCAGCATACTGAGGGTTTTGATTGCACTCAGACGGGCTTTGCTGGTTTCCTCAGCAACCAACTTCAGTAAAGGTGGAATGGCTTCAGCACCCAGGGCTGAGAATCTCCCTGTAGAGAAATAAACTGCTTTTAAATTATCTTATTACATATAACCAACATGCTTTTGAACTGCTGCTTTCTACTCCCTGTCCAGCTCCAGCTCTGAACACCCCAGAGGGTACAGTGCAAAGAGGTAGGACATGCTTTTATTTTGAAGACTAAGGCTAGCTGCCAGCTGTTTATTTTTAAAGAAAAAGATCTTTCTTAGGTAACTTTATCTGCCTTTCACATTATGATTTCATTTATCTAAGAATGTATGAGGCACCAAATGATACGATAATCTACTGGGGGGGGGGGGGGGATTGAGATGCCCTTAAGAACATCCTCTATTCTTTTAATTTTAAAAACACTTCAAACACTGGGATCCACTGCTGTGTTGTCTTTGGAAGCCAGGGGGGCAGTTGCAGAGGAGGCCTGGAACACAACTGCTGTTATTAAGAGTCTTTTATGTCTAATTACTCATTCATCACACTGAAAATTTAGCAGTTAGTATTTTCAGTGTCATGTAAGTTACTTGGGAGAACTACAGACCTTATTAATATTCATGCCTCTCCCAGCTGTGAGAAACTGCCTCTAACCACAAAAGTGTTTCCAGAAAGCAGTGCTCCTCTGTTGAGGACTGGTGAGTCAGAGTGGCTTCAGGTACGTGGATCTCTGTGTGGTCTGGACTTGAATGGAAAACGTTTCTGCTCTGGGGCAGCACTCTGGAGGGAAGTGATGCAGGTGGGGTAGATAAATCACTTCTTGACCTACTTCAGGAGAATGAAATGTGAAATATAGTGTCCCCCCTAGATACTGTGGGAGAGCAACAATAGTTTCTCAAGACAGCTAAAAAGAAATGTACTAATCTCATGGCTTGGAGAGCTTTAACACTATCAGAAACTGAGGAGTTGGGGGGTAGGAGGGGCAAAGGTTTTGTTACTAAATTGCCTTAGAATTGCATTGCCAGAAAGTATCCCAACAGATCTGCCAGTGTCTCTCACCCTGAGGTTTAACAGTAGCAAACATCAGTGCTCCAGCTGCACTAGCTTGGACTTCAGGATCTGTATCTTCCAACAGGCTCACCAGCACAGGAATAACTTCTTCACATACCACGATTTTTCCCTCTGGATGAGTACTGTGCAGAAAAGATGGTTCAGGTGCTTTCTTGAGCTGCGTCTGCTAACCATGCAGCTACCCACAGCTTCTCCCCATGCCTGGACCCCTGCAGCCCTCCTTCTTTCATGACAACAGTGCTGACACAGTTCTCCTCCCTGTTCCCTTTGGAGTCACAATGTTCTGACTGTTAGACAGATGGCAAGCACCACTACCGAGCCACAAAGAAAAGAAAGAGGATGTCTGTCTGTGCCTGGTGTCTGTTAAATCTCCTTGCTGATTCAGTACTGGTGATATTGTATTAACCTCTGTGTGTAGTCAATTTTTTAGGCTATTTTTCTGTGATGTTTGGATTTTCTTTTTATTTTCTATGACACACTGGAGACTGATAGGCAGCAGCATGGAACAGGATGTAGAGTTATATGTGCTGGTGGTGCCGGGAGTGATTTAGTTATAAACCTGGCTGTTGAACCCTATACAGATTTTAAAACCTCCTAAATTAGGGGTCTGCAATTAATTCTTCTCCCGGGTCAATTTTTTCCTCTTTCCAGCCTCTCTAATGCAGGGAATATTTAACATGGCCCAGCTGCTGCAGGGACCTAGAACACAGCTGATGTCCATACTCTAGTTGCATTTCTGCTTTCTTTCTATGACTCATCTTATCTACCCTCTCTTTTCCCATGAGACCACGCTTTGTTACAGGACATTAGGAAGTGTTTTGTGCCAACTGGTATGTAAACTACATGATCTGCAGACCTTTTTAAACTAGACATCTGTTGAGCACTTTTATTACATTTTTATGATTGCAGGACAGTGAACTTAAGTTGCTCCTTTCATCCAGTGTTTGATACACAAATTTAATATAAAGATTGCTTTTTCTGATCCATCACTGACGTATGTAGCAGCCTGTGTTGGAAAACTATTTCTGTCCTCAATCACACTGAAAGTTTCCCAGGATCTTAAATTTTTTGAGAGAGAGCGTTGTCCAAAAAAATAAGGGAGCTAATCCCTGCTTCTCCCTCCATAGCGGACAGAATTTGTTTTCACATTTCTCATGCAAGAATTTTTTCTCAGCAGTGCAGTACCAGGAAAAAAATCCTGATTTCCCTGCCAATACTTCAGACAAATAGAAGGAATGACATTTCCTGATCAGCATCTGCTTTCTTGAGTGATTTATAGCAGTCATGATTTTTAGAAGTCTTCTACCTGTGTGTGCATTCAGGCTGATACTGCTTTACATGTGAAATGTGGCAGTATCAATGTGTAGTGGAACACCACTGTAAACTAATGACACTGATTCACTCATGAAATGAGTGTTTTCTTGGGCTTAAGCATTATAGACAGATCTCTTCTCCTTTACCCAATTTCTAACAGGACCCGAGCTGCTTTGCTCCTGATGGCCGCTGATGGGTGTGTGAGCTTCTCCTTCAGGGCAATAATGGCACCAGTAGCTAGAGCTTCAGAAGCATCCAGGTGTAGAGAGTTGGAGAGTGTATCTAGGATTAGCTCTTGGATTCCATCTGACTCAGTCTTCAATTTGAATACAAGTAAGGGAATCAAACCAGCGTGCAGTATGTCAGCAGCCCCTATGGGAGGAGACAGAGATGAAACATGGGCGAGGTGTGAGTGCATTTACTATTTCCACCTGCACTTTGAATTTCTGAATAAGGTCAAAATACATGTGGTAACTCCTTTCCTTACACAGATGTTGGACTGAGATGGAAACTGCTACAACACTGGTCTGTTCAGAAATGCCACCTTAGCGTTGCTGCCTCAGGAAGCTTCCCCGACAGTCCTCTAAAAACATTGGCCCACATAATAACCAAAATAGCAATTGCTCTGATGTTCCCAGTTTCCCCTACTGTAATATATCTCCCAAAATTATTCTTTCCAGGAAGATATAGGAAATAAATATATATGTCACCTTATATCCAGCCTTTCTAACTGTTCTCAACATGAAGAGGTATTAGGAGAGGCTGAGATGTGAGCCTTTAGAGCTAATACTTTGATTTTTCACTCTGGTTTCTTTGGGGGAAGTCAAGGTTTCGGAAGCTGTCAGCTTCCTCACACATTTCTTTGTAGTACTTCTGTCATGGGGAAATTTTAAATTTTGAGCTTTCCAGCAGCCAGTACTCTGGCACTATCTCCTAAAGGAAACAGCATCAAAGGTAGAAAGATTGCCATTTGCCCTGCAAGTGAGGTCTTTGCTATGAGCAAGCGTCTGGTTTGTACCATTTCTTACACAATATTAAGTCAACACTGAAACAGCAATGCCATGGGAAAGCAGAACGTACTGTCCACGAGTAACTGTGAAAACAAAATTCTCCAGCTGCCTTGTTGCTAAGACTGATTCTTTGGTTGCTAAGAGAAATGTGGCTCCTTTCAAAGTGATTCATATATAGTTAGATAAGGAAGTTTTGTGGATAAGAGTCATCAAGGTATTTTCAAATGAATCCTCACAGTCAGGGATAAAAGGACAAGTGGAAAAGAGATTTTAATGGCCCTTGGTAGTGAGGGAGAAATCCCTCAACTTGACAATCAGGTGGAAAACATGATTCTAATCTAGAGGTTATTCTGTTGTGCGTATTTCTGAGGTTGTGCTGACATTGAATGACTTCGTGCATTACTAACTTATTAGGACCAACTTTACTAATGCAAATGCAGAGAAATGCCTGGGGTGATATTATTACAGCTTTTACTATCTGTGCTACTTTTGGAGGACAGTTGCTTTGAGAATTCAAATAAACAATTCGGGAAAACAGATTCAGACAATTCACTCTTGAAGGCCAACAGCATTTTAAAAAACACGATTTCTCCTTTGTGCCAGAAAGGCAGGAAAGGAAAGTGAAAAATGTTATCTTTGAAGCTGTGGTTCTGTGTGTCAGTAGGTGGAGGGGCTGGCATTTCCATAGTGAAAAAACCCCTCAACCCTGTATTTATGTCCCCTGAAGGAACAAAAAGAAGAAAATTCTCAAGGAGCAGTTCCACCCCTTTCATACTGTCCCCACAGAAGGATGTGATAAAGGAAACCTGCACTATTGGTCTGGCAAAGGACTCTCTTGGAGGGGTCCCCAAGCAGGAGGCAAAGCTTGCAGAGCTGACTCCATCACCCATCAGGAACATCCTTGACAAGCATTACAGGTGTTTGGATTGTAGGTTATGGGTGTAGAGGGGTTATGGGTGGGTTAGACAACAGCAAGGATATGGCTGGGAATACTCCATGCCTTATGGAGTCCCAGGCAGAAGGGAACCCACTAGCAAACTGCTCCCATGGAAGTAGCTTCAAGCAGTCTCACATGACTATAAACCCTTTCCAGAATTGGTATAGCCACACTTCCCAGTGGTCTTTTGAAATAGCCTAGGAAAGACAACGTTTTTCAAAGTCAACTTTTAAAACTCCTCCCAAATTTTTTCATGAAAAAAACCTCTATGGCCTGTGTGCATGAAACTGGGATACCCAGACTATGCACACAGTCACCATATTTTCACTCTAAATTCTGGGGTGCTGTGGAGATCAGTATAAAAATCAAAATTTGGGAGGTACAGTTTCAGAGCAAGACTAATGAATTGGAGGTGATAGACTTACAAGCTGTCATTCCCTGTAGCAAGCACCTACTTATTGTATCGTTGCTTTACCAGATGATCTGTGATACTTCTGAACCAAAATGACATCTGGACTACTGACCTTAAAGTAATTTCTTTCCTTCTAGGTAAGATAATATGCTTAATGTAAATGTAATTAAGAGTAGAAAAGACTTGAAGTTTAAACTCCACACTCCTCCAGAGCCTTTGTGTAGCTTTAATTCACATTGATACCAGTGTTCCTTGGGACAGTGCCACACCATAAGCATTTCCTCATATCATTTCATAAGCAAACACTTGTTCTTGCACAGAGTCGTCAGCATTCTGGCTTGAGCCCAGAGAAGCCGTTGCTTCCTTTAATTTGACTTTCCATCTTCAGGTAACAGCTATTGCTACAGCTTCTGTCTGCCTTTTTCATGCTGGTGTGCTCTGATGTACTTTTTTCTTTCCCAGACAGGTTTCCATTACTATTTTTTGCACTTGTTTTCAAATACTTAATAGCCATTTTTTTAACCCATTGTCTTCATTTCCATTTTTAGTTTCCTGCAGTTCCCTCTTTTTCAGGACTTCCTTGCTAACTTATTTCAGTTCTCTTCATCACTTTATCATCACGTTGCCAGTAAGTACTATCAGCATTCAGGTCTCACTTCTCCATGTCTGTGTCTTTCACTTCGAATACATTCAGCCAATACATTCAACTAGACAGGACTGCTTTTGTTGGCCCTTGAGTTTATTCCTTCCAGTTAATGGTTATTGACTTTCTTCAACTCGCTCATCCCTCATTCATTGCATTTGCACTTCATGTCTTCTTTTGGCACTAGCCTTTCCTATTGCACTGCAGTCCTGAGTGCAAAATATACAACAAAGCCACTTTATGTCTTTCTGTTTCAATAAGCTGGCAAGATGATGTACAGTGTTGTCTAGGATAGCTTTTATTTTGTGGAGCCATTAAGCAGCATTTATTCTGTGGTGAGAAATCCCCCTGTAGCTACTGGGTGCTTATTGGGCATGAACACTTGGGCTGTTTTCATTTTTTAAAAAATATATTTTATTTTCCCAGGCCAGGTCTCTGTACTAAGAGCTTTCTTATCTACTGGTTTTGTCAAGCTGTCCTATCTGAAATGCTATCATGCTGCTAAAGGGAGCTTCCCAGATATAAATATAGAAACAACGATGAATTGTTTGACTTTGTCAAACATCTCAATATGGTGAAGAGAAAGAGGGTGGAGAGGAAAGGCCAACAACAACAAAAATAGACTACCTAACACTGAGACTGAAATTTCCAGGTGGAAATTCGTCATGGTTTTCCCAAGGGAACCAAAGGGTGAAAGGTCTAGGGAGGGAAAAGGGAGGAGACAAAACCAGTGGAAAGTTGTTTGAGAGTTTCTTGTAAATTAGGACAGTCTCAGATCTTTGCATCTTACTGAGCAAGCAAGGAAGGGAAGGTGAGCTGGTGTTTCTGGTAGTCCTGTACTGAAAAATGTGGCAGCATCCTTAGGATCTTGACTTTTCATTAAAATACTGCCCTTTCAAAGGTGATTTATCTATTGCAGAGTGTTCCAGATACCCTGGGCATAGTGAAGTCGTAGGGAAAAATGTTTCAAAATGCAAATAGTTGCATTTGCAGCTGCATAGTTAACATCATTATTGATCTGTTTTTCTGAGAACTTGAAATCTTCCCTTGGGCTGCTTTTTATCTGAGCACTCATCTCTTCCTTCTCATAACCCTCTGGCTGCTCTCATCCTCCCTTTCCTGACTCTTTTTTCAAACAGGCCCAAAGAGGAGTTGTCATTTATTCTGTTCTCTCAGTATAGCTGCAGAGCACGGAAACAAATTAAATTTTGTAGAGACAAAGAAGTCATTTATAGTACATAACAGTGGAGTTTTGTTTTGGTTTTCAATTACATAAATCAATTAAATCACATTACAAATCCCTTTCCTTACAAATGCTGGTTTTCAACTCAAAGCTATTGAAATGTTTGTTTTGGTCTGAAGCATGTGCCTCATGCATGGCCACAAAGTGACGCACAGCGTAGTATAATGTAAAATAATATGGAAACACAGAGTCTATAGAATATGAATGTTTGTTAACACCTCCAATATCCCTCTGTGATGTTCACACAACTATCTGAAATGCTTAGGAACAGCATTTCTATTTAGGAAGGGGCACGCAAGGAAAAGAAAAGCAGAGCCAGACACAATCGGAAGGAAGAATGCAGCCTGGCATCACGGTGTGCTATCAACACATCCAGTCCACGGTGCTGGGAAATCCCGGGGGGGAGCTCACCAACTCTGAGTGCCCAAATGATCCTGACAGAATTGCTAGACCTAGCAGCTCTCTTGCTCCCACTGCAATGGTGTAGCACCATTTTAGGGGTAAAAAAGTGTTTATTAAACTAGTGAGTGCTAGCACATTATATATATTTTAAAACGCAGTGCTTGTATAATGTTTCCCTCCTGACTTAGAGATGACCGTGACAGATTCTTCCCCGGCACACCTTCCGTAATAACTCCTTGCTCACTACTGTTTAATTGGGGAAATAAATAAATAAATAAATAAATAAAAATTTCTTCAGGCTCTCTGAGAAGATTTCTGAGTCACCAGTCACAAGAGCATAGTTTGAGAACCCTGTAGTAGCTAATTTAATGTTAAGATTCAGCATTTTGAGTCTCAGTGCTTCCAGCATTAAAGCTATGTCAGGGAGTAGATTAAATATCATACTGCTATAAAACTGGGCTGACATTTCTTTGTGTTAAGTTTGGAGCAGGAGGCAGACCACGTTCAGTGAATAGAACTCACCTGCCTGTACTCTGTCAGCTTTATCAAATCTTTTAAATCAATAAGAAAATTCTGTTGAGATCTTTAAAAGCCAGAATATTTTTCTCCTCTTTGCAACAATATTTCTCTGTCTTTCAATGATAATTTAACAGGAATAAGCAGAAGTGTCCCAAAGGATGCCAATGCCTAGTGACAGAGTATCTCTTAAAAGACAGAGAGGTGGAAAGTCCCTGCTTAAATGAACTGAAGGGCTACTAGGATATTGAGAACTGAGGAAAACACTGCAGATATTGGTATCGGACTAGAAATAGTAAACAACTGTACTTCAAACCATTTCAAATCTGTGCATTAGCTAAATGCATTTATTTTATGACAGCCCCAGGGATTTACCAGGTATAAAATCACATCCTCAATAGTAGTGTCTGTCACGTCCTCACTACAAACACAATAGCTGTAAACTTTATAAAAGCATTATGGGATCCGCTTCTGAAGCGATTGAGAACTTTTCCAATATGAAGGATTTGGGGATGTTATCTAAATGGAAGAGATAATAGAAATTAAAGTTATAAAAATATTAAAAAGTCAGCAGTACACTGGAGATGCATTTAATGTGACTGCCTCTGGGGATCCTTTAAAAATCCAAAAAGTTTCCAGCATTAACAAAGAACAGAAAAGATAAACAAGAGGCTCCTAATCCTCAGTGAAGAATGAAAGACACTCCCGTGTATCTTGTTTTTGTTTTTAGAATCTCTGCTTTAGCATGTGTGAAATTGTAATATCAAAGCACTGCTGAAAATAATTAACATAGGAACTGCAACTCAAATATCTGCATTAGCTTTTCTATCATAATTTAGAAATCCAAGAAACATGATTTTTTTTTTTTTTTTTTTAAGAATTTTGGTAGTAAATAAGACTGCCTGTGACCTTTTGCTTGAAAGCAATGGCTTTAATATTCTAAATAATTTAAGCCCTATAAAAAGAGTAATATCTAAATAACTTAAAAATTCTGGTCTACAGAATGTCTTTTCTCACAGCATCTCTAGAAAACCTGGGGATGAATTAGACAGAGTAGACTTGTGTTTCACATAGAGACAGTTTCCAACCTGAAAAATAAATCTTGGATTTTGTTTTTGTACAAGAATTATCTACAGGGTAAGATCAATAATTGACCAAGACAAGTACCCCACTTCTGACTGTTGTCAGTCTCAGATCCTTTAGTGTAAAATCACCAAAACCACTATTGTGGAAATAATGCAGTATACTCTCTGTTGTAGTAGTGCATAATCCATGAACTGTGGCTTGCTGCTCATTCATACAGCATGAGAAGGTAGACTCCAAAATGAAAGCAGCTTTTCCTTCTTTTACTGAAACTGCATTTCATACATTATCATATACAAGAAAGCAAACAATCAAATGAAGGTGAAATAGAAGTAACAAAGAAATGCTGACTTACAATGTTTTTTCCTAGCTCCAGTTGTTGATAATCTCCTTGCACTCTGAAGTAGAACCATTGATATCTTCCACAGTGTTTTTATTTTGCCTTTCAGAGTTGTAGCTGCTTGCACCTTCCATATAATTCATCTTAAGTTTTCTAGATTTTTAACTTAACATATAGATACATTCATGATCATCCTATATAGCTAAGTGTGTGAATGCATGTGCATATATATAACATACATTCAATTGATCTTGCATGCATATTGGTCACACAAATTAGGAAATTTCTTGGCTTTTATTTCTCTGACAAAGTACCTTTCCTTTAGTCAGAGAAGGTTTCTTAAAAATTGTAAAAATTAAAGACTGAAAATAGCCCAGAGGGTTTTTTTTTTTCTTGTTCTTTTGGATGAAGAAGGAAATGTCATCCTAAAATGTATTAATTTCCTCCACAGAGAAGACTTTGCCAAAATGCATGAAGGAAGGAAAGCAATCTGACATGTACTACTTGTGCCAAAGCCCTCAGATCAATGACTGTAGAGAAAATCAAAGCCTTGAAATAACTTGCTACCCCCAAAAAGCTGAGCTTCAGCCACTGAGATGCTACCCCACTTCAGATTTTCTAGCTCAAAATGTGTCCTGTTTTAGCACTGGTCAGTAACGGAGACCTGTAGCTGTAAGACAAGACTAACAGGGACCAGTGCAGCCCTTAACCAGAAGAGGCTCTGCTGACATTAAAGCAACATGAATGAAGCTGAAGAAATAGTTTTGTTAACTATCTTAAATTTCTATTTCTGTAAGGCTGTGTCTGGGCAACGGGAATTCTGCATTACAAAGTGGCATTACATAGCAAAATTACCATGATAAAACTCTGGTTATCTTTAACAGTCACCCTTTGCAGCTTGGGAATTAACCTCACATATGGCCAAACGTAAAAGAGCAGTCATTTTGTCTGTCTTGTTCCTTAGAAGAAATATGTAATTAATACAGTGAAAATATTATCTGAACTTCTATAGTATAACTGAGTCACCATCAATCAGAAACAGAGGTATATGAAAGAGAGTTTCTTACACAAATCTGGTTATATTACTGTCATAAACTAAAGAAAAATGTAGGCTTAAAGGAAGAAAATATCTAGAATTAATTATGTGTCAGATACTGAGGAATTTAATCTTGAATATTAACATAAACTTGCTTTGAATATATGAATCATGGCACAGACTGAAAATTAAACAGCCCAAAAGACTGCAAATAGTGGTAGAAGACAACAGAAGGAGGTTAAAGGGAACATTAATTCAGTCTCCTTGTATAAGCACTTTTTTACATTTTCTTCATTGTTAGAAGGGGGGAAATTTATTTTTTTGCTACTTTAAAAAATGACCTGATAGAAAATTTAAAAGAAGGAGAAACTAGAGAAATTGTAGTGTTGACAAATCCACTGCTTATACTTGCTGATCTAGAATGCTGCCAAAGCTGCAGTAAGTCAAGTTTATCCTACAGCTCACGCTGCTTACACTGGTGCCAAGACGAGCACGGTTGAATGGTTAGAACTGATAAAAGCTCTAGGAGAAGAAGAACACGGTGCTATAGGTGGGTGAAATCCTGTTCTGCTTCTGGCTTGGCAATATCGTTTGAAATGAGAGCAGCAGAAACACATCTCGATGAGAACCACAGGCCCAGATGGCTGCACGACATGAGTGGAGCTGTGTGGAAAGGCAGATTCTCCACTTTCCTCTCAGCCCTGCTGCTTTGCAGATTCCACATGTTCCACAGGAAGCCACGTTCTTAAGGAAAACTACTTATGCTCCTCAATAAAAATTGCATTCTCTTTCTGAGCGAGGTTCTACAAGGGTGCTTTCCAGTATTTGTTAGCCTGTATTTTATTTCCAGCAGTGAAAGATTCCTAAATCTTAATTGAATACAAGACTGCCAAGGTGTGAGCTGCTTTGAGGATAATTTTTTTTTTTTAAGTGCCTCCCCAGTAAATCAACCTATCACTTAACCTGGACTAAAATATTAGGTCTAGCTTCTGTAAACATGCCAGATTAAGCCTAGGCCCTTCAACAGCACTACTAATGTCCTTATCTTTAAGAACACTGTATACAGTGTATTCAGGACACAGTTAAACAGAAACAGAATCATATTTGCAACAATTATAACAGATACCAGAAACTATTTCATCAGCTGATAGAAATTGCTGCCATTTCAATATGCATTTTAAAATAATGTTGTTATAAGTAAGTCTGAAAACTACATCAATTGAAAGATTTGATAAAGTGTTTATCAATTCAGTCAGGTCACTTGTTAGGTAAAGCTAGCATAATGTGCTTTGCCCATTTCATTGATTCCATCACTCAGTAAGAAAGTGATTCAGTGGCTACATGTAGGTTTCTAAAGTCATTTTAGTATCTGAGGTATTGCTTGGGAGTGTCAGGTATGATTTAAGACCTACAGGACACTTGGCCATTTCTAGGGTGCAGCTGGAGGCCAGACAGGATACCCTTGAAAGTTGAAAATGGTCTTAGGACTTATGTCTGGAGGCTGAACTGCTTCCCAAGTCACTTCTTGTTGTTATCTGAATTGATCTTGTGCACGTCATTGACTGAGCAAAGACCTTTTCAAAAGAAGAGTGGTAAATCACACAACCCAGCAGTCCCACTTACACAATTTTTTGTTAGTTTATCACTAATGTAGTCAGAGACAAAAGAGTCTTTTGTACAATTTGTCACCCCTCTGTCTAAAAATGCTTCACAAAGGGGCAGCGATCAGTTATAACTGGCTAAAGCTACCACTCTGTATATCTACTTTGTACTTGGTAAATGACCACTGCTTGGTACACGGATGTCTGTATTATTTTTATTGGTTATGTAGATACAAAATTACCCGCAGGCGTGACATGGAATAGGTGAACAATTATCTAAACTAATAACTCAGACCTGACTGCTGTATTCCAAATTTTTACAGACCTGCTCTGGCATCTAAAGTCCCCACAGTAAAGCTACTGAATGTCACCAGCTCTTCTTTCATCGCTTCCCAGAATTACCTCTGTGTCCTCAAGCAAAATTTTCAGTCTTTTTTATTAAACTACCAATTTCTTCTCCCTGTTAATCAGATATTACAAGGTAATAAAAGGGGCAAATAATAGTACCTGCTGAAATTGTAGCTGTATCTCATGGTTCCTGTATGAAGTCGAATTATAATGTGTAAAGGATACAAGGAAATGTGAAATCTGATTATAACATTTTTTCTAAGTACCTATTAAAAATATGTATAATTCTTTTGAGGCCCCAATTTGATACTTCAGCTGTTCTGAAGAACAGGTTCTGATGTTCTTCAGTGCGAACATCAGTGACAAAACCAAAAATATTTGAAATCAATACATTTCTTCTTTTTGTTTGTTTGTTATGGCAAAAATTAAACAAAACCAAAACACCTATTTGTATCCTCAACTGGGAGAGACCTCCTTTCAACTCACTGCTTCAATCAATGCTTAATTGTTCTTACAAAGTGGAAAACCTCAAACAGGAAGACTGCAGGAAGGAAGAGGGTGTCCCAAGAGTAACCAATAGCCTGTTGCTCAGACCACTTCACTAGATCTGAAGCTGATACTTTTTGTTTTAAATGCTTTGGTTTCAAAAATTTCCTGGCCCTGTTTAATTGCATCTCCTTGGGTGTAATTCACAAAGAATCTCCATGTTTTGATCTCAAGTGATTTTGTCAGATGTTCACACTTCACAGATCCTTTGTTGTACACTTTACTGACTGATCTCCGCTTTCTTTTGGGGTTAAAGTTTGAGGGGGTTTGGTTTGGTTTTGTTTTGTTTTCCCTATTCCTTTGCCTTTAAGAGTGAAGAATGATGAAAGAATACTTTTTTTTTTTAACATGATAAAGCAGCCTTGAAGGATGAGTCCTGTACAAAGAACTACATTTCTTTATCTTATTTCATGGTATCTCTGTCTGTAGCTTTTTTCCCATGGAGGCTCTGAAGGAGTTGGGGTCCATGTATCCATCCCAAAGCTCAGGATGAGTGAGGACTGCTATGGAGAGTTCCCTGCCCAGGAAAGCCAGCGCAGCTCCCAGGGCAGCCTCCAGGCAGCTGTCCACCAGCTGCTGGCCCTAACGCTTGTTTTTCTAAACTTGGCTTCAGTTGCACCTGCTGATTCAGCAGTTGAGCCAGTGGCTGTGAGCTGCAAATACAGTAGGTACATAATAGAACCATAAAGGAATGTATGTGAGTGAGGCGCTTAACGTTTTTAGGGTTTGGTTGGTTTTTTCTTTTTAAAGTTTTTGTCTGTTGAAAAACTAGAGGAGTCCTTCTCTTCAGTTAATTGTAGTGTTAGCTGTAACTCATTATCTGGGTTCACATTCTCAAATGTCTCCTCTGATTTCACCTCATAGGAGTAAACAGTTGATATTAAGTGAAACCCTGAGTTACTTGACAGATGTGATAAGAAGATAAAAGGGTGAAATCCTGGCAGAAAGTGAATTTTCATCCCAAATGATAAAGCCAAATGAGGTCAGGCTGGTACCACCTGCTGGAAGGTGCAGTCATGATTTTTTTTCTCCACCATTTCACAACCATTGGTACAAAGCAACAATATGCCAGATAGTTATAAATATCAGATCCCAGCCATTGGTACTTGATGCTATTTTAAACTCTTCCACGTGAGAAAAATGGTTAAAAATAAAAATACAGCTTTTTTATTCTTCACTAAACGTTCTGTTCAATTCTTCATGCTCAAAGAGAATCACAGACCCATCTATAAATATCTAACCCAGATCCACAATTGCTTGTTAAAAAGAGGGTGTTTTGTAGAAAATTGAATGAAATACAAAATGTCTTTTATTATATTTTTATTACAGACCAGATGTGGCCTCTCAATTTACCCTCTATCATTTGGAGATGTACATTCACCAAGAACATTGCATGTGTGCAGATAAATATTTTGATGTTGTCATGGTATAATAAAGGGTAATTGATTAGAAAAATCCCTATGGGATGTTCCACTTAAGAGCACATTTCTGTTTTAGCACTATTGTCTTCGAACTAAACATGTATGAATGCATCTATTTTGACTGATCCCAAACAGAAAGCAAGAGTAAACAGGCAGGGATTTGGCTTTTGGTCAATGAACTGCACTAGCAAGTTGAGTGAAACTTGTGCAGTCGAGGGTTGCAGTAAGCTGTGTATTAGATGTTACATCTCAACAGTCAAACGTTCTCCCTTCAAATTAAAACCTGCTCTGATATGGGGAAAAGGGGTGACCTGGCTGACCTGGAGGAGGGAGCAGGAATCCAGTCAGATCATCATGGTTCTCTCAAATTACTATTTCCATGCAAAAAACATAATGCAAACTATTTACTTCCAATATGTATTTGTGTGTTTTCAATCTGTCTACATACAAATAACAATATTTAGCGTATTGAGCTGAAGAACTATGTTTTTATATGCTATTTGGCTTTGGCATTTAATCACCTCTATATGCTATTTTGAGACATGTATTTCTCTTTAAATTCCCGTGGGAGTTTAGCTACGTGTAGTGCAATCAATGCATGCTGAAAGGCTCTAATTGAGAATTTCTGGATGCAGGACAAGGTGAGACTGAAGAAAACTTAGTCATATCTGCTGATTTATTTTTCAGATAAGTTGGGTTTTGACTCTGCCATTAATCAACAGCAAGCTCCCATACTGAGGTGTTGAAATAATAACACCTCAACTTCTCCGAGAAAGAGCTGTTCCATTACTCACATACTGCATGCTTGTAATTCCTTCACTGACAAAATTTGATCTACAGTTAGGTGCCTCCCTCAAAACTGCAAGAAAGAAAGCATTTTGGTATATCAACTGAAATACCTAAAAGTGATGAAACCTGTAGAGCGCATGTGAATGATGATCTTCCTACACAGGATGATGGTAGTTGATGCTGTTATTTCTGCCGAAGTTGGTTAATGTGTGGAAGATGCTTTTTCTCACTTAAAAAGCACTATACTGAAGATACATGTAATGGGACAGTTTCTATAGTAACTACTTGTTCTTTATGGAATAGCAGATGAAACCTGTACACCTTGTTATTGTTCTTTTATCCTTTATCTAGACTACTCAGTCATTTACCACAGATCATTTTTTTTTATTCTATTCTCTTGCCAACATAACTATATCAGGGATTTATGCAATTGCAAGTAAAGGGTACATTTGAAAAACAAAACACTATTAGAATTTTAAAATTGACCACTATCTAATGCACCAAAAGACAAATGTGCACATATATTGAAAGCTAAAATTTCAAAATAAAAGTATAGAGATTATGTTTTTTATTAAAGCAGGGCAATTTTATGATTTGAATATTACCATTTT
Organism: Antrostomus carolinensis; assembly: GCF_000700745.2. Taxonomy (NCBI): domain Eukaryota; kingdom Metazoa; phylum Chordata; class Aves; order Caprimulgiformes; family Caprimulgidae; genus Antrostomus; species Antrostomus carolinensis. The sequence goes on along the minus strand of NW_010331001.1, from coordinate 940 downwards.
GCCAGGAGAACAGTGCAATTTAGGTATATGACACTTCCTTTTTTAAGTGCTACAAGTTTACCAGCTTTGCCAGTCTAGATGCACTGGCAAACTCCTCTAGCATGAACAAGACCCAAGATTCATTGCTTATAGGAAAATTTCTCTCACATGGTTTCCTGATTCATGGCTCTTATTTCTTTGCAAGAAAAAGAACGTTGCGACATTGTGTTTTCCACTAAACTATTTCATTATTATAATTCATGGATGCTACAGCTCTGCTGATAATATCAGTACTGGAAGTGATATTATTTACAGGAATCGGATGCTTTCTGCACTGTATTATGGTGGCTTTATTGTGGGGGGAAAAAATGCCTGTGTTCTGTCTGTGTCTGAAAGTCTCTGCTGCTATCTCCAGCAGAAGTGTATCAGTAACAAATCATGTTTATAAAATTAGCAGTGTAGGGAGAATTCCTAGCTATCTGATCAGGGCTGCAGATTCAACAATGCCACTAGTATCATAGCATGGCCAGGAGGAAAAAGGCACTAGAAAAAAAGTAAAATATAAATAGGGTAAATCTGTTAATGAGATAAAAAGAAAACATCATACTCATCATTACTTAACAAAGCTGTAATAAATTGCACATACAAAATGCAACAGCCAGGGAACAAGAAAGGCAGGGAGGGAAAAGCAGAAGAAAATACATCATGTGCATGGTACTGAGAGAGAGTGAATGATGGAAAGTGGAATGCAAACAGCAGATAAATTCCACGTAACGAAAGAAACTGTTTTTTCTCCCTTTACCCTCGATTGCATCATTCTAACATCGTATGTGACTTGTTCCCTCTACTTCATCGCTTCCCCTAAAATATGCGCTGCGAAATGAGTCATAAAAACCATCATCCTGGCAGAGCCGCGACCTGCGCTGCTGCAGAAAAGATGGAACCGCTGGTAAATCCAAGG
>NW_010331000.1:0-3350 GCF_000700745.2 Antrostomus carolinensis | reverse complement strand
GCCTGTATTTGTTCTTAGGATTGTCCCAACCTAGGTTCAGGACCTTGCATTTGGCCTTGTGGAACTTCACGAGGTTGGCACAGGCCCACCTCTCTCTGGATGGCATCCCTTCCCTCCAGCGTGTCAACTGCACCACTCAGCTTGGTGTCGTCGGCAAACTTGCTGAGGGTGCACTCAATCCCACTGTCCATGTCTCTGACAAAGATGTTGAAGAGCACTGGTCCCAATACTGACCCTTGAGGGTCACCACTCATCACCGGTTTCCACTCAGACTTTGAGTGTGACCATCCAGCCAGTTCCTTATCCACCGAGTGGTCCATCCACCAAACCCCGATGTTTCCAATTTAGAGACAAGGATGTCATGTGGGACCATGTCAAGCGCCTTACACAAGTCCAGGTAGATGACATCAGTAGCATTAGCCTTATTCACCAATATTGTGACCCTGTCATAAAAGGACACCAGATTGGTCAGGCATGATTTGCCCTTGTTGAAGTCATGTTGATTGTCATCAGTCATCTTCTCATTCTCCATGTGCCTTAGCATAGTTTCAAGAAGTGTCTGCTCCATGATCTTGCCTGGCACTGAGGTGAGACTGACCGCCCTGTAGTTCCCCAGGTCTTCCTTGTTACCCTTTTTAAAAATGGGGGTTATGTTCCCCTTTTTCCTGTCTGCAGGAACTTCACCAGACTGCCATGGCTTCTCAAATATGATAGATAATGGCTTTGCAACTTCATCTTCCATTTCCCTCGGGACTCACAGATGCATCCCATCAGAACCCATGGACTTGTGCACCTTCCATTTCCTTAGGTGCTCCCGAACCTGATCTTCTCCTACAGTGGGCAGCTTTTCATTCTCCTGGACCCTTCCTTTGCTTTCAGGACTTGGGCAGTATGGCACGAGCCCTTGCCGGTGAAGACTGAGGCAAAAAAGTCATTGAGCACCTCAGCCTTCTCAATGTCCCGGGTGATCAGATCTCCTGTTGCCTTCCGGAGAGGGCCCACATTTTCCCTAGTTTTCCTTTTCTCCCCAGCATATCTATAAAAGCTTTTCTTGTTGCCCTTGACATCTCTGGCTAAATTCAATTCTGTCAGGGCCTTGGCTTTCCTGACTTGATCCCTGGCTTCTTGGGTAATTTCATGGTTGACTTAAAGCACACTCTTTTTCTGTTATTTTCAGAGACTGGTAGGTTGTGCAGAAAATGGCTTCTTCCAGTGAATGCCCCATGATTGAAAGACAGACCCCTGGTAATTATTCAGGCTTATTAATTGGTGATCTTCAGCACCTACTACTGCATTAAACAGAAGCGGTTTGCACAAGCACTTCTGATAATCATACTATTTAAAGTTCCTACCTTGGCCAGCAAAGACTTGGATCTCTTGTAAAACAAACTATTTATTTGAACATTTATGTCTGTATTTTGACATTTAAGTGTAGGCTTAGGCGCCACAGGTTGAATTGCCACATTTACTTCTGAAATCTGAACCATAGTCACTCCTAAAGCTAGCTACAGTGCTGCCAGCACTACAGGGCTTCTGTCAACAGCATATGCAACACTGCCTGGGATGCTCTGTACATTTGCAAAACAAACAAACAAAAAGCCTCAACAAAATCCCCACCCAAATTCAGGATCTTGTTCATGTGTATAAGCAAAATCCTTGGACAGAGACTTTTGTTTGTGGTGTGTGTGTGCGCACGGGTTTTTCTTGTTGGGTTTTTTGGTTGTTTTTTGACCCTCTGAACAGCTAGGTGAATGTTACATTATTTAGCCTATGACTCTGTCATGATCTACTTATCCTTCCTTGTTCCAGGTGTTCAACATTTGGGATAACTTGCAGTTGGTGCTAGCTGTCAGCTGAAGATACAAGGACTGATTCTGAACTGATAAGGGTTTGTCTCAAAGTGGTGGCTTTGAGGGGAAGGTCTAGGATGTGTTAGCTGTATTCTTCTGGGTATAATTCCTCTGCTCTAAAACATAACATTTAAATGCAATCTTGTGAGCTGAATGATTGATTTGCACAAAATGAACTGAGCATGTAGCTTTCAGGTTTCTGTATTACAAGGCCAGTTTCTAACCATGCAGTTATGTCACTTCTTGCTAATCAGACAACTTACACTTTCTGGTTTTTAGGCAGTGTGGCAAAGCACACTGAAGAATTGTTAAGTGATTCTTGTCATCATTTCATTTGGTGGGTATGAACTTGAAAGATTTGATGTGGCACAGCTTTGCAGGATCTGCAACTAAATGTTAATAATGTTTGGTGATCGATCTTTATTTTTCATCTCTTACTGGGTATAAATTATCATAATTGGCTGCCATCTTTGTGATGTGATGGTATGGCATTGAGCACAATAGAATGAAGTGGCTTTGATTTGTTTCTAGATACAATTTAAAATGTTGGCTTGTTTATAGGCACGGTCTAACAAATCAATGAATTGACTGGGATTCAAGGAATGCAAGTTTCATTACTGGCTTTTCCAACGTTAAGTACAGTGGCCTTAGGTGAATTAATCTTTTGTAGATGAAAAAGTTGAGACCAGGAGAAACGAGTGACAATGACACTCTTTGTGCAAGTTATAAAAACAAATACAGTCTACATAAATATATATAAAATAAATTAAAGTTATTGTCCATATTACTGCAGCATTTCCATCTGAAATTATTCAAGAGATTTTGTAATGCAGGGATTTAAAACAATTCTATCTCAGAGCTGCTTCTTGTTTTTTGGGATGGTGGAGACCCCTTCTTGCTTTCCATCCTGTCTCTGCACCCTCACTATCCCCCCACCCCAAAAAAAAAAAAAAGAAAGCTGGCAGGAGGTACTCCAGTACTCCAGGTTCTTTTTTCAACTGTGACCAGGGTGCTTGTGTTTGTGCAGGTGTATGTGCTTCTCTGATCAACGCTCTTTTTTTTTCTTTCCTGAAGTGACCTCTACAGTGCATGAGATTTATGATAATATGTACTTTCACTGTGTATCAGCATTTGATCTGAGATATGATCAAAAGGATTAGGATCAAGGAAAGGATTAAGAGGAAGATCAGCCCTCCTATTCTCTCTGGGGAATTGTCCACTGGAGACTGGAACAGCATTTTTCCCAGAAGGACCAGAAGCATCCCTATTTGCACTTGTCTTTCTTTGCAGCTCATGTACTCGTGCCTGCAAGATCAAGATAGGTTTCCCATCACTTTCTCATGTCTTCTCCTTGGTCACTCAAGTAAAACTACAGTGTGCCCCGTGATGTATGTCATCTCTCTTGAGCAGGGAAACGCTGACTCCCAACAGCTGAGACATAGGTCTGAATGGGTGGAGGCAGAGCCTGTCCTCATATCACTGGAACTCTTGGGACAGTTT
>NW_010330999.1:33758-36919 GCF_000700745.2 Antrostomus carolinensis | reverse complement strand
GGGTGAGTGGACGGTGCCGGCGCTGAACTTTTCCTCCTCCTGCCGCTGTGCTGGAGGAAGGAGGAAGGGACGGTGCGGAGCTGCCTGCCTGTCTTTGCCTGCTTGGTGAAGTTGGGCCGCCCTTGCAGGTGTTTGGGCATCCCCAGAGCCCGCTGAGTGTCCTTTATCTCTCCGAAAGGAAGCTGCACGGCATATATTGCCAGTTTACAGAGCAGTTTTTGCCAGACACTCATTCCCGCAGGTGCTAGATACTGGACACCCGTCCTTTTATGCTGACCCTTTTCCTTCTCTCTTGAAAACCAAGTTTCCCATGAAACAGCATGGAAGTTTAGCATATTTGAAAAACATTTAATCTTCTTCCCATTTCAGCTCAAATAATCACCAGCCATTAAGCTTTGTCTACAAAAGCAGATGAGGGATCGGGCTAAGAATGAGTGCAACAACCTGATAAATTGCGCACCACTTTAACCTCCAGTAGTGTGAAAGAGAGAGTGGGTTTTTTTTTAGAGTGCCTTCTGAATCTTGTTAGGTGCCTTTCATATTAGTAATTATCTGTATATATTGGCATAATTTCACTAAAACATGGAATTTGGCAACCCTGTGGTTTCTGCTTAAAAGAAAACGAAGAGATTGAGTAAGACTCTTACAACTGAACAAAGAAGTGTGTGAGTAGAGCCACCTAGAGATACTCGCTGCAGAATTATCTGGCCTCCCTTGCCTTACAGACTAGATCATGCATTTTCAGATCTTGGAAATGCTGATATATTTCTTCTCCTCACATCTCCTTCAGAACTTGCTGCAGTCATTCTAACATCCCTGCACAAATCTTTTCTAAAGAAGACTTGATGAATGTTATCAGCATACTAAGGATTTACTTATAGAGGTCTGGTATAGATAAGCTCAGTAAATATTTTGCTTAAGGTTATACTCCCTCTGATTTATCAGAGTTCAGCTTTTGCTGTAGAGCCTGTTTAAGTCTGTGGTTTTGAAGCATCCGAAAATGAGGTAATGGCACTGTTCTTAGCCTGTGAGTACTGAAAGTATATGGAAGTATCTGCTTGGTCCAGTAAAGAAGCTGTGTAATGCTCTTGTAGCTTGAATTTGACCTCCAGACAAAGCCTAGGCTGCCAGTGTTTTCAGAATGTGAGCTGCACACGTGGTGGCTGTGGTTTATTTGTCCAAAGGCAGGGTAAGAAGTTTTTGGTTTGTTTTTTTTTCTGAAATCCCTAGACTGGTGGAGAACTCTGGAGCACATAATAGCTGTCACCATTTCAGGGATTAAAACTGTTCTGTTGAATTGCATATCTGTTCGTCATGCTTTTTCCCTTTCTTTCATGGGAAGTAACACCCACACTGAGAGTTAGAAAAACTGAAAGAGGCGTTGCACCATTTATAGAAGTTGATCAGTAAAGTTTCTCTGAGCTTTGCAGCTCTAGATTTTATGGAATTAGGGCCTGAAACAGAATGTACTTTAATACTCAGAAGCTGTTGTACAGTGCTGGTTAAGCTGAATCAATTGAGTAGCATCTTTTCCATTTTAAAAAAAATAGTGTATGGTGATTTCTCTCTATTTCAACTCAAATTTTATGGAAAGGGAGGGAGTGTGGGCTTCAGCAGCATTGAACAGTTTATCCATTAAGTCAAGTATATAGATAGATAATTGCTGAGGATGATACTGTGCTGCTTATTGTGTTCTTGAGCGCTCACTTCAGGAGATACTGGCATCTGTAAAATGTGCTCTTTTTACTACCTGCTAACATCACACCCCAGTTGTCTTTCCAGTGGAAAAAGGAACTTGCCCATACTTGGACTTGATACTCTTGTAGCTACAAACTTTTAGGCTGCTGTCCAAGACTTCACTTAGAAGTAATTTAAAGGTTTATTAGAATTTAAAGACTGCATTTGTTTGTGTGGAGGAATGACAGAAAAGACATCACTGAAGGAAAACTTTACTTATATGTGTAGGAAAAAAGGTTGGGTTTTTTGTTCTTTTTATTTTTTTTTTTTTAATATTCAAGTAAAGCTGAAACCCTGAAACTTTTGTCCAGATTAAGTGTATCAGGTTCTGCCACAGTGTTTTCTTGTATGTGGGGGCTGGTGGTGGTGTTGAAAAAAATAAATGCTGCATCAGTAGGTTGATAACTATCTTTGGGGTTAGGTTAGCATTTATGTGATAGTGTCTGTTAGAAACTGCACATCTGGTAAGCTTTCGTCTGCTCATGGTGGTAATAGAAGTAGAGGTCTATCCTGATCTCTGAGTCCTTCCTTAGCTGCTGCTTCTCTAGGCTATACAGCAATATTGTGACCAGAGTCACCTTTCTTCTTTAGCTGCATTTCCACGCCTGCTTCCTTCTGGGGCATTTGCACTTTATTCTTTTTACTGCACATCCTCTGCCCTCGCACTGCTTCATCTGCTTGCCTGTCCTCCTACTGTGCTATGTATTCTTTCACTTGTAGATGTTATCTGGCATTCCTGAATTTGTTTCCTACCCATCTGTCCTCCTGCAAATGTAAACATAAAATTATTCTGAGCACTGTAGATACTTCTGGATAATGGTTTCCGTACTCAGCTTCTTGCATGAAATTTCAAGGATTGCTTAATGATGCTGGCTTTTTTGTTCACTCTTAAGGCAAGAATAATGTATTTTGAAAGTATTCTTTTAAATGGAATAATGCACTGGATGGCTTTTTAAACCCACGAGCTCCTCGGGGCCCTATATTGAATGTGAGATGCTATTAAGGTTGGATCCGTTGTACAGGAGTGAGTGGCAGTTGACCGGTTCTGTTGCTGTGGGGGTGATTTCCCATGGGAGGGGCGAGCATAAATGGTGTCATTACTTCCTCTTGACCTGACACCACATGTCTGCACAGCTGCAATCCAGTTATAAGAACTGATGCAAGGAGAAAAATACTTGCATTAGAAACGATCCTTTCATCCCACTCACATAGTATCGATGTATTGCTTTTTACCATTGAGAACCTGTTCGGTATATTGTGTTGCATCTTCACTTACACTGGAGGCTGTTGCTGTTACTTGTTTAGATTTTGTATCTCAGCTGTAGGTAGATGGAAGGCCACTTACTCACTGCTGTCAAAACAATCTTGCCTCTGTTTTTCTGGAGGACTCATGGCTTTAATGAAAGAAAAACTGGTTATGAATG
>NW_010330999.1:0-33741 GCF_000700745.2 Antrostomus carolinensis | reverse complement strand
GAGCATTGACTCTTACACAGCGGTGACGATGCCTGTTAGTTAATGCATAAACGGAACACTCTATACATGGCTCCCAGATGAGGCCAAAAAGCCAAATCATTGTTAACTTTCAAGATACGGTTGCTGGCATTTCTGAAAACTGAGTCTCTGATTTCTAATTCAGTGCATTTTATGAAAGCTTAAAGGGAGGATATTAAAGATGGCTATTCAGTGGGACTGTCCAGAGTAGCAGGAATTAATGTCCCTTAATGTCACTGAAATTCTGTGCCACAGTATTCTGTGAGAAGCTGGGGGAGGACAGCAGGGAAACGAACACATGTGGGGTGTTCTTGGGTTTGTTTAATCTAAGTGGAATAACAAAGAGGGAACAAATAGTAAGTGTACTATGGAAATCTTCATCCTTCAAAGCAGATCCAGGATACCTTACGTTTGCTGTGACATGAAGCCACAGCAGTCAACATATTGTCTGTCAAAAATAGTCCTTTATAAAAATCTCCTTGCTCTGATAAATTTCTGTGCTGCTATGAACGTCATTACAAAGACCTGTGTGATGTGTTAGAAAGTAGATCATGTTTAATGATTAAATTAATGAACAAGTCAAATACAACTCTTCAAAACTACGAGTTGTTTCCCGATTAATAGCTTTTGTATTATTTCTTTGCCTTCTTTTTGGTGTATCTGTTTTAATAATTGTTTCGGCTGCTATGGAAACACTTCAGGAAAGAGATAGTAAATGTTCTTCAGTATGCTTTTCTAATCTCTAACCTTCTATGTGTTGTATCCTTTTCTTGTTGAAGTAACACAAACATAACCAAATCTGCTATCTGGCCTCTATGCTTACATCAAATGTAAATGTTAGATTAACTCTTGAGTAGTCATCTCTATCTTATAATTATTGGTTAGTGTACTTGACTTGATAAAGTTATAAATATCAAGAGAGACAAACAACTAATTTTTTTCTTTCTTTTACATCACACGTGATTTCCTAAGGATGTGTCAGGAATATTAACTCTAAAATGCAATGAGATTCAAGTCATTCTCTGGAGTCTCCTGAGTAGTTGCCCCCCACCCAAATAGATACATTACACCAGATGGGGAACAGCATTTTATTAATTCTTTAAAGCTTTTCTCACTTACAAAATAGGTAGTATGCCTTTTTTATGCAGAAGTTACCTTTCAACAACATAAAATTAGAGTAATGGAAAAATGCATATTTGCAACACTGGGAAGGCCTCTAATGTTCATGAACTTCTGTGGGCACCAGCACCTGCAACCTGCTTCATAAACTGAGTTGACAACCACTGAGAGGGAGAAAGTCAATTATGAGAGTAGTATACTGCAAAGACAAAAGCATGAGCACCTAGTACTGATTCCCTGATGGAGAGCTTATTAATTTGAAGAGATGGGGAGAAGATAAGGTTGTTCACAGAATCATAGAATGGTTAGGATTGGAAGGGACCTTAAAGATCATCTAGTTCCAAACCCCTGCCATCAGCAGGGACACCTTCCACTAGACCAGGTTGCTCAAAGCCTCATCCAGCCTGGCCTTAAACACTTCCAGGGGAAGTTGAATGGATTCTTTTGGAAGCCTTTTTACAGTGGACTAGAACAGCAGCTAATGCTTAGGAAAGTAACCATGTGAAATGTCAGTGTGGCCAGGCCTCTTGTTTGTTCTCACAGAAATGCATTTCAGTAGCAGTTGTTTGCACTGGACTTAACTACATGGTCATGAACATTGGAGGAACTCTGAAGACCACCATGGATTTGAATGGAGGTGGTCAATAAGAAGGAAACTTTCAGAAGAGTTAGAAAATATGTGTTTATTTGTAAACAGTGTACATCTAATGTGTTTGGGGTTTTTTTTCTCCCTGTGGTTGTGTTCCAGACTAGATTTCTGGGTAGTAAACCTGTGGCTTCAGGCTCTTAATAGTGGTCCTGAAGAGGAAAAAGAATGTCTGGGCACGTTGAAGCTCTTAAAGATGGAGGAAATAAGAGTAAAGAGACATTGGACGTGCAGCCCATATAGAAAAGCAAGCAGAGGACTAGTTTTGTTTGGGTTGCAGAAGGTAGTACAGGAATAGACAGTGAAATGGTGAAGAAACTAGGAATTATATATAAAGTATGGGATATATTGTCTGTCCAGATCTTTTCTGAAACAGAGGGGACATATATCTCTACCCCTGATTCTCTGTCCGTGCTTTTCTTCCTCATATGCTTCCTTGTGCTTCTACTTGTAGCCCCTCTGTAACTGTCTCTGAGAGGCTGGCTTCATGTAGTGTCTCTCTCCAAGCATAGGTCCGTTCTCCTATTCAGGGCTTCTGTTTTTAAATTCCCAACCATTTCCACCCACCCTTCTCCTTTGCAGTCTCTCCTCCCTGAGCAATTCTCTGTACTTCTGTGTGGATATCGTCTGTATTGCTAGCACGATACCTACTGAATTTTCTTTTTAATAAGAGCAAATTCATTTTAGTTTTGTGTGGTTTTTTTCCCCACTCTGTTTTCCCACTCTGTAAAAGCAATTTTCTTTGCATCCCAGGAGCAGCTGTACAAGCTGTGCAACAGTTCACCGTGGAGAATCTCTTTCAAGAGCACTAGAGGTCTGCTTTTTTTTTTTCTGGTTTGGACCTTGAGCATAGTTCTCTGTCCCGTTCACTCCTACCAGTTTAGATAATTTATGTGGTTCTCTGCAGTTTTCAGAAATTTGAAATGCTCTTCAGTCCTGTTCCTTCCCCACAAAAAAGCAATTTCCCAGCTGTGGCCGGGGGTCTGAACCACAGAAGGTCCGTGGCTGGCTCAGCCAGCTTGCCCAGAAAAGAGCCCTCTCTGTCAGGGCACAACTGGTGCAGGTGGCCACTGTCCTGAGCATTCCCAGTCGTAGAGCAGACATCAGGGGAACATTGGTAGCGATAGGTGAAATAGTTAATTCAAAGGTTAAACTTCCTTGCTTTAAAAATGCATGGTTTCATATGAGACAGCAAAAATGGACCTGAAAACTCAAATGGTGTGGGAAGGAGGTTGAGAGAAGAAGGGAGAACATATGTGTCATTGAATTTGTAGACCCTTTGCAAAGTAAAATGCAAGTACAAATAATTTTCCTAGAAGGATGAAGTTAACTGTTAACTGTACGACATACAGTGTTACTGGGTTAGTGTTTTAAATTACTTGAGAAACACTTGGAGATTTTTGTTATTTTTTTTTCCAATGCAGACTATGGTAAATGTTCTTTTATTCTTTCCACATTAGAAATAAAAGGGTTGGAGAGTAATGAAGTGTTTAGAGTGACCATCTGCTCTTCATTTGACTTGCTATTTCCATTTATTTCCGTGCGTCAATTTAAATATGTCCTGGACCATTAGCTATATTGTAATGAGATTATTTTGAAAGATTTGTTGAAGTTCCAGATTCAGACTCCAGCTATGAAGCATGAAAAATATTAAGAGTTAATTTATGTTGGCTGTTTATGTTTTTGATCTGTACAGATTCAGATTATTTCCCTCCCTTGTTGTTATGGAACCACAGATAGTTTATCCAAACAAATACCAAATGTTTTTTTTTGTTTGTTTTTTGTTTTTTTTTTTAGTATACTGACAAAAACATTGAATTGAGATGTTACTGTATTTCATTATTTTAATACATGTGGTGCAGTTTATATGATAAATAGAGACTGGATATCCTGACAGAGGGCCCAACTTAAGGGTTGTGAATTACAACAGACAATACTACACAAGTATGCCCGGAGTGTAAGTCCTTTCTTTTGAAGAACCTGGACTCGTATGAATGTACCAGTATCAAATACACAGTTCGAAAAGCATAGTGTTATAACTTAGGGGTTATGATTTGTAATTAAGTATTGCAGGCTGCAACATTATTCAAAGGATAACTTATGCAAGGATGAATTCTTGTGTGGCTGTTTGAAATAATGCTTTTCACAGTAGTTCTTCTAGTAATAGATTGTTCTACTAGTAATAGATTGTATGTGTTATTTTTGTTGATGTTACATATACACATATATAAACAAACATAGACTTGAGAAGAATTTTGTAGTTTAGCAGTCTTGGCTGGGGAAACATCTGTTTCTTTTTTTGCCTAAACTGAGACTCAACAAGGAAACCACTTCCCATTTTAAGTTTAAAGTTTCTTAGTGCGTACATTTCACTGTGTGAGGTCGTGTAGGTTATGTATCAGACGATAAGCAATTTCAGTTGGCTGTATTAAGCTTTGACATTATACTAGGCTGTGAACAAATTATCATTTTATTATTGATGGATTAAATAAACATGCTAACTGCATCCCATCTTTTCTGTTGGTGTTAAGTCTCAAGAAAATTACTTGATGTCCAGATGTTACCTGCTTTAATTGTGCAAGTGAATGTTTCCACATTTCATGAGAAAAGGAGCAGTTCTCTTAAGTTTTTCCTTCTTCTTGTTCTCATGCTGAATCGATCAAGGCTGTTTTCTGTCATTTAAATAAATCTCTTTCATACCTTGTTAGTGGTTCCTGGAGCTGTGATATGGTATGATTTTAAATTGAGGGCTTGCATTTATGTCAAAAGACCAAACCCGAGAACTTCCATGTCTATAAGCAGATCTGAAAGCGCCAGTACTCTGTACAATCGTTGTGTTGCAACAAAGATCACTATTCAGCAGAGATGAAAATCCTCACCATGTAGGTTTTATATTCAGGCTACTTACTGAGTAGAAATTGTTCCTGAATAATGAACCTTCCGTGAGTGCTTTTCTTTGGGAGATGATGAATGATGAGTCTGTTATCTCTTTGAATTAAGCAAATAAGTGGAGATGGTGGTATGCAAAATAGGTCGTATCACTAGGACAGGCAGCACCCTGGAAGCATGAAGTCCAGTGGGCAGTATCCACTTATCTTCTCTCATGTTGTGATCTTTGGATGCGGATGTGTATCTATGTGAATTCAGATGTCCTGCTGTAGTTCTGTGGAGGGGAGACCTGGTTTACTAGGGCAGCAATATTACTTGTTTGTTGTGCATCAGACTTTGTTTCTTTTCTTCGCTCTTGCTGTTTCATGTATTGGGCTTGATGTAGGTTTTTTTTTTTCTTTCCCTGCTTTTCAGCAATGAAGAGAGGGTGGCAGGATGTTTTCTTGTTTGTTACTGACGTCCTCTTTCTCCAAGGAGGAGCATTCCCAGCCCTGCTCCGTGTCTGCTCCTGAGCCTGCAAGTTTTGTCGGCCATGGCCATGTTGTGAGATGCAGCTTTGGACACCTGCCTGCGGGGTGACCCTGTGTGTGCTCACTGTCTACCTTGCACAGTTAATTCTGTGTGCAGCTCTCAGCAGCACACTGGAGTTCTGTTCTTGACTTCCAGTTAATTAGAAGATGTTAATTTTGATGGGTTTTATTTTTAATGGGGGGACTTGCTTATTAAAGACAGCAGGGATCGCAAATTCCTTTTCCTGAGGCCAGTGAAGCTGTGAACTGTTGACTGTAGCACTTTTCCTTTGCTCCGTTAAGCTGGTTGCTTAAGCTGTCATCTGCCTGTATGTCTGCTCTGTCTCGCTTTACTCCTCTCCTCTTACACGATGGTATTTCACAGTTGGCTTTTCTCTGTTGGATGAAGCATTGCAAAATTTGTAAAATAGGGAATCAAACCCTTGGTTTTAGGTGTGAAAATGGGGAAGCCTTTGGGGCATCAAAACATTTGCCACGGTACTCAAATTGTATGTTGCTAACTGTAGGCACTCAGAGGGGAAAATTTTCTTTAATTGATGGATTTTTGTAGTTCATGAAAGGTGCTTAATATATTTTAGGAGGACAATCTATGAGGAAATAATCTGCAGAACAAATAGCTTTATAGTATTATTAAATTTAGAATTGGAAACAAGCTGAGGTTACTCGCTGCTTTCACTGCTTTTTCCTCTTGAATCATCTGAGCTGTCCCCTTGCTCATTGAAATTACTTGCAGTTGCTTTTTTCCTGTGTAGCATGTTTTGCACGATGCACGATTTGAGTCAAATTATAAATTTACCCTATGGTAAAACCTTTCTGATGCATCATTTATGGCTTTAACAAGTAAAGAGGTTGACAAAGTATGGGGAAAATGAGGAAAGTGGTCAAGCATTTGTCTGTATATTAAGCGAAAAACAGACTGAAGTTGATGAATGCATTTATTAGAGAGAAGTGGGAATAGAAAAATTCAGTGCTGTGAAACAAAAACAAGTGGATTTTGTTTGCTGCTATTGAAATTTGCTAGCAGATATTCTCATTTTACAGTTTGTGTGCTTGGATTTTGATGTATTTTCACATTAAATATCCAGCATATTTTGATTTATAATTTGATCAGAAAATATATTAAAAAAAAAAAAAAGTTCAGCTGTTTTGGCAAAGATCTTGCTTTAAGAATATAGTTACGGCCATGAAATGGGGACCTTAATTTCTCCCCCCACATCGTGTTATGGTATTAGATACTGATAGAAGTATTTCTTCTAGGAGAATTTAATCTTGCTTTGACAGAGAGAAATGGATCATCTGATAACACTTCCAGCATGATCATAATCTGAAAAATTGTCAAAGCAAAAAGATGTGGTCTTTCCTAAGGAGAAAATGTCATTAATCGGAACTTTGTTTCAGAAAGCAGTTTTTTTCCTGTCAGAGCTGTCAGTTTCTTAGCATTTCTGTAATGCCAGGAGTGGAGAACTTTCCCAGCTGTTTCAGTAAGCTGACTGCTGGAAGCTTTCCAGAAAGAGAAAATAATCTGAAGAACCTCTATGGCTTCACTGTGAGTTGAAAGCGGGCAAGCTGAAGTGCAAGGATCTCCAAACCATCTTACTGTTTACTGAAATCAAAAGATATTTCTTAATTTAAGGCACATAGAGCTTTTAAATAATACCAAAATCTTCAGCAAGGTGTTAAGAAAAGCTACAGGGCAAATGAATTACTATGTTGCAAGGAAGACAAGGCAATATTTAAAAAGTATGAATTCCTCTTTATTGCATATACACTAACTTCATTATCAGGATGAGGCTGTCAAGACTAGGGCAGCACTAAATGACTTGTGGGAGCTACCGAATATAGATCCTGTGAAAAATCCCAGGCCTGAGGAGCTCTCCCTGCAGAGAGCAGCTTTCCGAACAGTGCTGCCTGCTTTCCTGCAGGAGCGTTGGGTCAGACTTCAGCTCTCGGTATGGATCTGGAAAGAAAGCTTTTCTCCCACTTTTCCTTTTGTGAGTCTTAGAAAATGGCAAACTTTTTGTGGTAGTTTATAAAAATAACACAATAGTCTGTCTGCATTTCAGAGCTCGTACTGGTGAGATGGAGAATTCTTTTTTCTTTGGTCTTGTAAGTGAAAAGCACTCATTGGAAACAAACAGCCAGATAGTTGACTGACCCTGGTGCAATCCAGCAGCAGTTTGTGGTGCTGAAAAAATGTCCCTGAAGGCAAAATATTAATTCAGTGCAGTTGCAGAGGGACAAGATGTGACCACTTTGTCTGCTTTGAAGACTGTGACCTGCTTTGCTTGAGAAGTAAATTTTGTGAAATTCCAAACATGGGTAATCTCTGCCTCTGCACAGATAGTTGTGGAAGCTCTAGAGACGAACCAGAGGGTGCAAGACTGGGTGCAGGGCTGATGAGGAGATGTGTGCTCTGCAGTATACTTCTGTTTCTGTCCTATAAGTGACCATAACCTGCAGTGCTAATAAACTTGGAGTGGTTTTATAGCTAAAGGATAGGTTATAAATGCAGAAACAGGCACCATAGTGCTTTGGGGGGGGCAAGTGTGCAGCTTTGGTTTCAGAGCTAAATGAATTTATGCTTTTATTCAAAGTGACTCCTGTATCTTAGAAGCCCTTGTGAGACTGCTGGTTCCTGGTGGCAGTAAGGAATGGGATTGTTGTTTGAGGTAGTTAGGATTTATGACACGTATTTTCTTTTTGTACTTTTGTGCTTGAGGGAGACAGTTTTCTTATGGCCTGACTAAATGAATACAGACTTACACATACTAACAGGACTTCTTGTTACAAGCAATTGTTTTTCAAAGGTAATTGTTTTAATGAAGGTTTTGCAGAAAATCACTGTGTTGTTACCTGTCTGTATTTTTTTTTTTCCTCTCTGTTCCTCCCTTCTCTCTGAAGCCCTGGCAGTTTCATTGCCACTTCTGATAGAGCTACTGCATTTGCTAACTAAGGAAGTTGCTTTTGGCAAGTGGCTAGCAGAGGTTCCAACTGTCTCTGTTCCCATTTGTTCTTCCTTTTAACATCTTTTGTTAAGCCTGTTATAATGATAAATGGAAGTCAACTGACTGGTGTCCCTAGGTATCATTTGGACTATCAGTCTTTAAATTCTGTTGGAGAGTTAGTCATATGGATGGCTTGTAAATGAATAGGTTCTGAACTGTAGATTTGTTTCAGGTCAGAAAAGGGTCATTGTGAACACTTAATCTGTTCTCCTTCCCTGATCAATCGCTGGAACTTCTTCCAAGAATGTGTTTTAAGCCTGTCACTTTTTAGCATTAGCTCTCTCTTTGGATCTCATTAGTTTGTCTGCCTTTAAGAGTCTCCAATAAGAAGCAGTTAATTATTTAGGTTGTACATTGACTCTTGAGAATAATAACAGATCTTTTATTGTATCTGATGTTTTTATGGTCCCTGTTATCCCTTGCTTTGGTACCTGAGCAGGCATGTGACAGAAAGTCCTGGGACTATGGGGAAAAAATGTTCTCCATGTGAAGGTATGTGAAATCCACATGCAACCCACCTCTTAGTCATATCTTTGATTGTCTAAATAGATAAAACAAAAAAATATGTCTAGATGCTTTTCACACTTAAAATTATTCTATATAGATTTTTTTCCTGACTTTGTGCATAATGTCCAGACATTAGAGCTGGGCACAGCAATGTTGTTATGGTTTGCTGAACGTGACATGAAATGGCATTTCTCCTTCCTTAACGTTCCCTTGTTACGCATTTAAGGCTCATATCTACTTTCTTGGCTGTAGCATTATACTGAAAGCTCATGGTCAGTTGTTCTGTTGTTACACCAGAGCTCTTATAGCGCTGCTGAAATCCAGGGCACTATCTTTCACCTCATGAGTGTAAGTGAAACTTTTATTCCTCTGTGTGTGACCTGTGACTTCACTGAATCCAGCTACAGCATGTTGATGCAATTCTGCATCCCCAAGAGATGCAAATCAGTGTGTACAACCAACAAGGCCCATCATCTCCTGCTACTATGCCAGTTTTGTGAAGTTCAGCAAGAGTGATTTCATTAGTTCCTTCCATGGGAAAACTGCCTGGTGGTTGATTGGGTTGCAGGCTTGCACTGACAGTGGTGCTGACTGGCTGCTTCCCTCCTTTCTCATACTGATTAACTTTTTTAAAAAAAATCTGCCTGTCATGGACTACACACATCTATTTTAGGAATGCTAAGGTTTGTTTTTGCCAGACTGTCTCACAGGCTATGTTTTGAGAGTACAGGTGTTTCATAGTCAATACGAGTTCAAGGAGTTCTCGGCTTCTCATTCGCATCCTGGTGCTGCAGGCGGATACCTGCCCTTTCAGCTGTGTGCGGGGCTGTGTTGAAAGCCACGTCAGGGATCAGATCCAGGGATGTTTCACTCTGAAAAAAAAAATGCTTTTACAGCATTGAGTGTCAGAAATTTGTTAAAGGTTGGGCATAAGTAAGGGGCCATGGAAAGACCTGATAGAGGGCACAGGAGCTCTTTAAGGCAAAAGTGCTGTAAAAGCCTCTCTGTTGTTGAGTTGGACCTTGAGGGTATAGGGATGGTTTCATTCATGTACTTGGGGCTCTCATAGCTTGATCACCTGAGTACTCCTCATCTGTCCCGCTTAAGTCAGACAGATTAGTATGAACTGGACAAGAAATGCTTAGTTGCTGCTGCAGTGTGGTTCAGTGGTAGAAATCATGGCAAGTAGGTCTGCAAGAACTCATCTGGGCCAAAGCTGGATATCTTGCAGAAATATATTCTAAGGTTCCTTATTGACGCTGTAAAATAAATGTATAGTCTTATGGAGGAAGAAGTTAGGCTTGTTTTATGAGACTTAATTTTCTTGAAACCGTGATGAGTGGTATACATTATGCTGTTGTTGTTTAATGTATTGCTGACTGGACTCAGCCTTGTCTAGTTTTTATTTTCAGAATCTAATAGGGATCCAGAATTGATAAAAATAACAAAGCTGATGCTGAAATTACAAAGATTCTATGAATTTTAGAGAAGGTCACCTTTTTCTAGGTTCCATCTGTGGAGTTTCAAATAGAACCAGGGATGAAAAGATCTTCTGATGGTCATTTCTGGATGCAGATATCCTGTGATGGAGTACTCACACTCCTTATCCCTTTGAGGCTGGCTCCAAGTGAGGTGAAAGACAATATGCTGTTGAGGGAAAATGGCATTCCATTGAGCAGAGCCTGGATTCCTAACCTGTCAGGAATCCATAAAATTCAAGTGGTTTTAGTTTAATTGTATATCTTTATTTGTCAATATTCCAGAATTTAGTCTTGCTGCTTAGTACAAATTCAGCAATTCTTGATTATGAGTAAAAACGGAAGATAAGAAATTAAAATTGAAATTTCTAATTCCTCAATTATTTTTAGTTTAGTTTCTCACTTGGAAACTAAACTGTGGGTGAGTTTGACTTCATGTTGTGTTTTCCAAATTAACCTTACAAAGTTTAACAAATTATCACATTTATGAAAAGGAACTTTGTTTAAGAACATGATCTAAACTAACACTTTTTAACAAGCAGGTGGAAGATTATTTATGTCTTGAAAGCACGAATGGACAGTTCCAAATCATGCTGAAAAAGTTTCAGTGGAAAATACGCTTTTAGCTCCAAATCCGCAAGTTACATTAGAAAGACAGGTTTCAACTAGAATGACAACTATTTGAAACATTTGAATAAACATACTCTTCTTTTTTTTTTTGGGGGGGGGGGAACCAGGGAAATAAAGTTTTGCCTCGGGATTTTTTCTTATGATCAGAACAGAGTACACGTACAGTCAAGGCCATTGTGCTGCAACTGCAGGGTGAGGGAGATCAACTTGAGTTCCTGGTCTGGGAAGGTAAAAGTTGAATGCATGCTGACCAGAGAGCTGGTTTTAGTGTTCAGGGGTGAAGGTTTACAATTTAAGATTTTTTTTTTTTTTTAATTATTATTCATTTATTTTAAACTGCAAGCAATTGCATACCCTTTGGGACAGAAAGACTTGACGCTTTGATAAATGGCTGCAAAAAGGTGACTGGAGATTGCCTAAGACATTATTGCCTTCAGCTGTCTTGGTCTGCAACTAAACTGGTAGAAGAATTGTGTGTGCTCCTGCATCTTGGACCGTCTGTTGAATAACCAGCTACAGTTTAAACCATGAGATACTGCACTGCAGTGACTGAGATAAAAGTCTATTTCGTGTTGTGGAGGAACTGGTGCTCTCCAGCAGAGTCATGGGAGCACGTGCTGTGCTGAGAGCACTGATCTGTTCAGCAGCTGCAGCAAGATTGCCAGTTTGGGTCTCCATCTTACTAAGACCCTACTCTTCTAGTATGCTTCAACAGCAAAGAGTTGCCAAATCCTTTGGTCTTGTTGTAGGTTAACAGCTCTGTGCTGGTAGTGTGACAGTTGTCATGGGAGTTGAGTTCTGTTGTGGTTCTCTGAGGAGCTGGAAGCAATGGTTGCTTGCCCTGTCAGGCTTTGTGGTTTGACTCTGGACTGATTTTTTTCTGCATCCACAGTATTCCTCTGTAGGGATTTTTGTCTGGGAAACCCCCAGAAACTACTACAAATGTACTTCAGGAGCAAGATTTGGGTTTCATACTGGTCAAAATGAGATCTGAAACACTGCAAGAGAAATGGGCTCTTTATTGGATTGATAAAATACAAAACATGACAGTCTGTAGATTCAAAGCCTCTTGACTAGCATACAGTTGAGGAAATTAGTTTAGCTGTAGTGCCTTTTTTTTATCTGGACTTTGTTCTAGAAGCAGAATTTCATCTTACACAAATACTAGAAGTTGACTAAAGGTATTGCAGTGTTACAGTACAAAGTTCCTTTTGCTTTGACTTTCTTTATTGGATTGAAGTGACTGTCTAGTGATAACCTTGTTGGGTGGAAAAGATGAACTTTCCTTGTGGAACACCCAATAAGCCTAAATTAAAAACTTACAGCTTTTTACGTTAAACTGGCCATGAAGAATTTGGTTGACAGTAGTGCTAAAGCACAGACAAAGCTGATCATTTACTAAAATATGATTCTCTTTGTACTACAACTAATGTAGACAAGTTACAGTTGTTCTAAGTATGTATTAGTGACTTGTTACACACTTGTAATCACAGAAAAGCAAACATGTGTCATGAGTTTGTCAAATTAGTGGATGACATTTGGTTCAATATTCCTCCAGCCCAAGTGTTTTACAGGGGGTGCAGTTGGAGAGGCAATTCCAAATTAATGAAGTTAAGCCTGCTGATTACTTTGACACTTTTGTTAAGAACTTCTGCTGATTCTGGGAAGGGAAGGAAACAAAGTCCTCATCTGAATTTACAGAAGTTCATGATTTGTCTGAAGACACAAATTAGTAGTTCATTCTGTCAGTGTTAAATAAATCAAAATAGGCAAAGTTTAAATGCAATACTTCTATCTTGTGCGTTATCTAAACTGCTTTAGTATATTTTACTTACAACTTCACCAGTCTACATGAAGTAGGTGTGTGCTTCAAAACTGGCAGGCTTCTGTCAGATTGGTTTCACTCTAGCTGCTAGATTCGGAGTGTGCAGTTCATAAACTAGTAGCATGGGAGCTCTCTGCAATTGTAATAGAGATGAAAAATCAGTCCACTGTGCTATTTGTGCATTTATAACTTTGTTTATGTATGTGTGTATATAAGCTTGTATATGGTTTGTAATAACCATATGTTTAAGGGTAGGGAGCTGAAACTAAATCTCAATGTACTTTTTGGTAGAGCCGCACTGGCCCTAAGGGTTGCTAAAACCCTGTAGCTAAGCTCCTTACTTTCCTCTGGAAAGAAAAGGAAAGCTTTCTTTACTTATTGCCAACCCTGCTTTTAAGCTTCTGCATTTAAATATGAAACTCTGTTGTCTTTAGTTGAGTGTGCTAGGCCCCAAGTGTAAAAGCTTTGTACTGTTTCCTGCTGGGTAACTAGCTACAGAGTAGAAACTGGTAAAGTTAGTGTTGTTTCCAGTATTTTAATTTACCATCTTTACATGCTTTTTCAAAGTTAGTCTTGGTCTGAAAGTGCCATTCCTGTAGCGCTGTGGAGTTGAATGTTCGTAACTGAATCTTACATCAAGGAATCTGAGGAGAGGAAAGAACAACTACTTCTTTTCTTCTATTCTTCCTCTCCTTCTGTCTCCAAGCTGATCATCCTTCAAATTCAACCTGATATCTCATTCAAACTAGACCTGTCCCTTCTTTTTTAGTATGAAAGCTGTCACAGTAAATTATGATCAAGATTTCAGCTATCATCTGAATCTTAAATTTGCTATCAGCATGACGTGTAACCTGAATTGTTAGTAGCTTTGTATGTGGGTAATGGATTGAACAGAACTTAATATGCTCAAGAGAAGGAATTCAGATCATGTCCTTTCTCAAAGATACCATTTAAATAGAGCTGCTTTTCAGGCTGGTCCACCTTTTTTTTTTTTTTTTTTTTTCCTCTCATGGGTAAGGATGGGGGAAAGGTATCACCATTTTTTATTTTTCTTGGTGTCCTCTCTAGTTTGTTCTTTTTCCACATGTTCCTGAGAAGTATTTAAAAGACATTGATGTTCTACTCTTTTGACATGCAAACCTCTAAGAATCTGCCAAGTGGTCACTACAGTGTTTTCCAAATTTCATGCTCCTGACACAGGAGAAAGCTATTTTACTGTGTTAATCCTTCCCCATCATGTTCAACTGTGTTGGCCAGTGTATTAAAAACTGTTCATATGTGACTGTTGCTGTAGCTGAATTTTTGTCTTAATATTGCTCTGTCAGAGCTAACCTGTCTTCCCCAGTGATTGTCCTTCTCACAACAGTTCTGCGTGCTGTGTTTCATTCTCTGACTCTCTGTTCTGGTATGCCAAGCTTATAGCATGTTGTTTTCTAGCCTCATGGACAGAATGTATACTTACCTAAGTACTGTGGGGAATGAGGCAGTAAAATGGTCGTTCGTTACCTTCTACAATCTCCAGAAGCATACTCATTTCTCTTGAAGCTTTGAATTGAACTTCATCTTTTGTTAGAAATGTTTCAAGGCTAGAACTTGAAGGAAGTTTATGAAAGAAGCATGGTTTTGGTACTTGATGACAGTGTGTGGAGGAAGTGTCTACTACCCATGTCTAAACTTTATCTGGGGTCTTGTTATTGAGGAAACTGGCTCCTTCAAAATCTAAACCCGTGAAGGAAATTCAGTTTCTGCGGAGGGCATAACTTATGACTATCATCTATAAAGCATCTTCTAAGAACAAAGGCAAGAGAACAATGCTGACAGACTGAGACTGGTAGTGTAGTTTTAGACAATACTTTTAAGCAAAGTAGGACTATTGTATTTGTTTTGATTAGATGAGGAGAAATGTTGCAAACTGGCTTCTATGGAGACTTGGCAAATAAAGTATTACTCCGTCAGGTAGTAGAGACCTTTGTGATGCTCTGAAGTTTGGTACTTAGGTGTGCTGTTTGTTTAACATGGGGGAAAAGATTTGACAAGTAGTTCTCCTTAGGTCATCTAGTGAATAAGACCATGTCTTGAAGCTCACTAAAAAAATAACAGTCAAAAGGTGGATTAAACTGGTTTTTATAAGGTTAGTGATATTTGGATTTAGTTAAATGGAATGTTAAGCATTAACACATGAAAAGATTAATGGCAAAATACTGAAGTTAGAAACTGAACAGCTTATAGCAATCCATTTGAAATGCATTTTTCTAAACAAAGATGAACTCTTCTATTTTTGTATTAAAGGCAGAGATTGTATTAACTGTACTGGAAGCCCGTGTAATTTATCATAATTTGTTTATAATAGTACGAAATAATGTTACAAACCATGCAATTCTGCATAGTCATTCTTCTTTTTGACACATTGAATTTGCATATTGACACAGCAGTCTTGACAAAAAATAATGTGGCTTCAATTTTCTGCATTCTTTTAGGAAAAAAAAAATCAGCCTGAGATTGTCAAGTGTATGTTTTTTCCCCACCCTTAAGAATTTAAGTGTTTACTAACTTCAATAGAAATAGGTACAAATGTGAGATGATGTGACTTGGGGAAGGTTTTTTTAAAATACATAAACAGTTGGAAAATTTTAATAAAATCTTCTGCCTTCCTCAGTGATCTTATCCTCACAGAATGCAGTAGCTTGGTGTTTTTACTCTAATAATGCAGAAGCACACCTGTTGTTCCAGTCAAACTTAGTTATGTATGCTTTGTGACTATCTAATGATCCCTGTTTTGAGTTACCATGACTCATTTGGGGATGGGCTGTGCTGACAAACCAAAGTCATGACACTTAACAGTTTTTGGTTTTTTTATGTTCTCTTCCTGAAGCTGTTGTGCTCTTCACATGGATTTTTAATGACTGTTTCCTGACTTCCCATCTTAATTGTATATTGGTGCATTCTGTAGTTGCTTTGGGCGAAGGAAACTTGCAAGTACAGCTCTGGGACCTAAAGATCTACAAAGTGATAAAAACTTATTTTTAAATCAGTAGATAAATAAACTGACACCAATACTTAGCATAATGCTGGGAAAACTGTCTTGGATGTAAAAGAGTTTATTTAGAAAAAGAAAAGAAAAAAAAAATGTTGCCTCTCTTCTTTCAGTGTAGAGGGTGTACTTGTACTTTCTTTAGAAGAAAGAAAAGGTTTGTGGTCAAAGCCAGACTTGTATTTCTGCAAGTTTCTTTGATGGGGAAAATTTGACTGCTGTCATTAGGATAATCATCTCCTATGGTCAGGTAGTAGTCAAATAATTTCTGGTTGCCTTTATTACAGAGATTCTGTTATAGGCAGCCACAGGATCTTTTCTTTGTATGAGTTAGGCTGAACTATCATGCTTGTATTTTCTAGTGTTCAAGTTTTATTTTTTTTTTCTTAAAAATTTTATGCTAACAATTTTTAGAATCGGGGTTGACATAAGGTTTCTGGAAACTAATGAAACTACAGCCTCTGCTGTGGAAGGTGTAGTGTAAAGGTTGAGAACCTTGTGTTAATTTAGAATGTCACATGAATTAAAGAGCAGTAAAAGTGAGAGGAAGGGCAAAGGCAGGAAGAATGTGACTTTGGTGGCTGGCTGCTGCATGTGTGCACCTTTAATGGCTCCAGATCACAAGCTCACTTTGTTTGTAGTCATCACCTCAGTGCACTTCTGCCAGTGTCACAGAACCAAGCAGGACTCTGCTTTCTGACTGATCACACTGAATGTTACACTTCGCTAATAACAACTGCAGGCAAGGTACACATCTGTAACATACTCCAACCCTGACTCTCCTTCCTACCCCCTCCCTCCTGCAGTAGTTGTGTTGCCTAGTAATAAAAGTTTTCACAAGCACTTTGTACAATTTAAAAGTTGGCAAAGATAGAGTACAGATTATGAAGTTATTTTGTTGAGAAACAGCGATGGCTGTGCCATCTTTCCTTCTTGCTCATTTTGGGCTGCCAGAATTCTTAATTTCAGAAGAAAGTGTTTAGTAGGGTGCAATGTCTGAATAAGATCATTACTTTAACAAGTACGGTTCTCCTAGAGTGATTTGGAAAAACAGAGGCAGCTTATCCAGAAACCACCAATCATTAAATGCTGTTATGTACATTGTCCATTTAGCATGAGTGCCAATTTTCAGATAAAGAAAGTCGATGGGAACAGATTCAGGTCAACAGAGTCTGTTTTATTCCTAATGTTTAAGGGATTATGTTCTTTTAGTTCATGTTGTTAGAAGCTTTTGCCAGGAAAATGCATCAGAGATGAAACAAATCAGCAATATGAACTCTATTCAATAGCTAAAACATCCTTCTTGGCTGCAGTATTTATGTATTAAAGTTAAACGCTTGTCTATTTTGCACAGTTCTTCCAAAGTAATCAACATGTATATATAGTAATTAAAACATCGGCAATTTAAAAGGCTCTATTGAACCTAAAAATGCCAGGCTTGAGGAAGCCATGTGTATGTGTGGTTGCTTTGAATTCAAATTCAAATGTCATTTGAATTGAGAATGAAGCTCGTGTTGAAAGCAAATGAACTAGGAAAGAACTGATCCAGCTGTATTATAAATGGGCCTTAGAAATGAATATAAGGCCAGTGTTCATTCATACTGAAAATGTAAGATAGCTGCTTGTGACACTGGAAGGATGTTTAACTGTTGCATGATGATTTTATTTTCCCAAAAAGTGTGAGGCAAGGAAGTGGGAGGCAGGGGGAGAAAAAGACTCTTAAGTAAAAGTTGTAGTATGTCCCTTTAATTAAGGGATCTGGTGGCGTACTATCAGTCTTGATACTAAATGTGAGTGGTCTTAGGACTGTTATTTAAATAGGGGTTTGTGTTGAAAGTGTGTCATTGCTAATGTTAGTGAATTGTAGTAGTTTGTAATGGGGTATTTTTACCTGCATGGATCCATTTTTTCATGATATATACACTTAGGGCATACTGAGAGTGTGTTCTTTTTGTCCAGCAGCATCATGTATGTAGCCTATATGCTTTTGCATTCCCCTCCTTGAAACCATGTTTCAGGTCCTATTTCATTCTAGTTCTTGTTCCCAGAGAGCCATTTGACTCTGCAGCACTGTACTTGAAACTTGGGAAGACACAACTAAAATCTCTGGACAGAACCAGAGTAAGATTAGTATTTCTGAGTTTAGTGTGGTACCAACAAGCTGGGACCTGCTTATTCCAGTGCTCCACCCTTGTCAGGAGGCAAGCAAACAGTAATATCTCAATAGGCCTTTCACCTGCCCAGAACAAACACAGATCTGGTAGACTATCTTGGCAGATGATATGCAGCCAACCATGATGAATTTTTCTTCCATAGTTCAGATTCAGTGTAGATCTGTTTCTTTATACAGAAAATACAATGCTTTCTGCTCTGAAGCAGGTGTCAGGCTTCTGACTGCCTTTGTTGTCTCAGTCTTCTCTATGCCTACTTCTTTTTAAGTATCGTTTGAAGGGTGGGAATTTGAGAAAATGGAGAGTTGTGTGAGTCTAGCAGTCAGCAGCATTTAGATGTCCCTCAGATGTCTCTCTGGTCCACCATGCAATAGAAACCTTTTGCAAGATTGCATTACTGATAAAAGTAGGTTTTTCACCAGAGCTCATCCCTTACATTTCATTATTTAAAAATTTCTAGGAGGGATGTTCTATGGTAGTTCCAGTTTCCGTGCCTTCAGCAATTTTTGTCTTCCCAATGTTACAGCCTACATAGTAAGCCATTTTTGAACCCTGCTGACGTACTGTCTTCAGTTGGTTATTCTTGAAGCTTACTCCTTGAATTCAGTCTGAAGAGCTGGGAAAGCCACTGTCTGCTTTAGTTAACTTGGGTTAAGGTGCTGCTGTAATCCTTCTGCCTCCTTTTCCTTCACTTTCCAGGTGCTTAGCATGTTGATTTTGCTTCAGTTAAACCAAAATGTTAGTTGTACTCATTCTTCCCCAAGTCACTTTTATGCCTGGGAGATCTTTAGGTCCATTAGTTTTGTTGGTAGGGAAAATCATGAGCAAATGAGGACTTTGTTTCTGGTTTGTCCAAGGAAACTTCTAGTTAACAGAGGTGCTCTTTTCCGCTTTGGAAAGAAGTCCTGGGCAGCATCTGTCTGCATTTAAAAAGTGTTTGTGTATTGGATGTCTGCAGGGCTGCTGCTTCATCCTGGGTGTTCCTTTCCCCAAAATAATTCAACAGGAGCCCAGTTCTTTTGTTCTTATTTAGGTGGCTAAAGGTAGCTAAGACTCAACCGATTCTTGTAGACTTTGAGATTTACAATTTGTTGCCACAAGTGGGACGAGAGTAGGCAGCATGTGAGGGAACAGATCTTACACAACCTGTGGGTGTTTGGACTCGTGCGAGTCTTACTTGGCTTGCATTCCTCCTCTGCCTCTGTTTCTTCAGCACAGTTGATGCTGAGATGGGGCATTAGCAAGGGAATTGGGACAGCAGAGACTAAGCTACCTTTCTATAGAAGCTACACACATCTGGGGTGACTGAGAAGTTCTGGAGGCTGTGCTCTGCACAGGTGAGCAGTCTCCATGGACAACGCCAGATGGATACCGTCTGAAAAGTCCCAGATGCTTGCCTGGGAGACGTGGAATCCACAGAGACGTGATTTCTTTATAGACACCCAGTTACTGAAGAGAGGTAATGGTGGGGAGCTTTTTCCTGTGTACAAAATGGCACCGTATTCTGCTCTTTCCAGGAGTGAGCGAGAGCACAGAAGCTGCTGTGGTCAGCACAGGTTCAGAACAGAGGAATGTTGCTGGGCATTGAAACCAAAATGAGAGTTTGATTCCCTTATCTCCTGTCTGCCTTCTGATAAACACAGAAACTGCATCTAAGTTTCTCAGTTCTAACCTTTGGTATATGCCTTTTCATGTCATAATGTAATCTACTGTATGATAATCAGCGGTCCAGAACATAACAGAAGCACGTAATGATTTTTATGCTAATTGTGTTCCAGACTTAATTTTATTTCATGGCTAAATGTTTGTGTGTGGAGGAAAAACAAATCACTACTATCCACACAAAAATTGATGTATCAGTTGCAGATAGCTTTATAATCTTGTCTAGTCATCATAAATAGCCTTTGGCAAGAAATTTTATCACTTGCACAGGTACCGTGCTTGCCTGTGATAAAGAGATGGGGTTTCAGAACCCGCGTGTGTACTTACCGGGTAGGTTTTGCTGTGTTTCAAGCTAAGGCGCAGATTTCTAGTGATGTAATACTTGTGTTGTACTCTGACAAATCTCCAACACGTTTGCTGTGTGTTTGTGCTGTGATCTGCTGTAAAGGAGCCAGTAGTACAAACGCTTCCATCTCTTTTTAATCTCTTAACCTATGAATAAAATTTTGCTGAAAGCGTACAAAAGGATTTTTATTTTTTTTCCATGCATGCCTCAATCCTGTTATGTAATACAGGTATGTATGGCTTGGTCAGTTGCTGAATGAAAAGATAGAAGAGTTAACATTCCCTTAAAAAGATAATCAGTTTTCTTGGAATAGCTGCTTAAATAAATGAGAGATTGTGTCTTCCTCCCTCCTCTCCTGAAGAAAGGCTGAATTAATGGATGCTTTCATACCAGCCCTTAGGTATTCTAAATCTTAATTTAAACTTGAATGAGGCTGGAATGCTGTTTGTGTGCTGTGTTCCTGTGTGTGTGTGCGCGCACAATTTGAAAAAGACATTTACACTACAGCTCTTACTAGTGACACCTGTTTTGATTGTTCTCTCTTTCTACTCCTAAATGACACACATGCCAGGAGGGGTTGCTTATTTTTTTTTATGTAATTTTAAAGAAAACTAATTTTGGTGAATTTCTTGATATAGTTACTCTGATGTTAAGGAGTTACACTCTTAAAATATAGGACCCTTAATCTTATTCCATGTAAATATTTACATGTCAATTTGATTTTCTGAATACAGTAAATCTTATCCTGAAAGCCGTTAACATTTAAAAAAAATGTTTAAGAATTATTTTTTTTTAAGCTTTCATATATAATAATTAATTACTGAGACAATTAGAGCCACAGGAATGATGACATAGCTATCACAGTGTGGTGACTTCACCCTTCTATCCTAGCAAAACCAGGACACACAGATAAATTAGTTTTTCCCCAAGATAAATTGGAAGGCTATGGAATACTTTCTTCCAATAAAGGTGCTAAAATCCCAGATAGCAGAGAAGTTAGAAGTTTCAGTGAATTAGAGCATTTTGAGTATGTAGCAACTGGCTTAATTGCTTGTAATAAAGCAGCAGTGCTTCAGGTGAAAGCTGAACCCACATTCCAGGATTATCTGATGTCTATTATCAAGAAATGTTCCTCATATGTTGGAGGAAATACAAACTCAGTGCTATTAAATAACCTGGAATAAAGCAGGCTTCTACCAGTCATAGCTTGCTTGTAGCAGAGTGTAATACACAGGAGAGAATAACATAGAAAGAATCATTACAAACCTGGATTTCTCCATCCAAGTTTTGGGTGTTGAAACAGCAGAGTGATAACTGAGAATTTGCTTTCGTACTTGGAAGCAGACAGACGTGCACAGTGACACAGAGTAAAGAACACTATTACTAGCAGTAATACTTGTAACAAATACAGCTTTTTATAAACTATGTTCTCAATGAAATTATTTGAACTTTATGCAAGCTTAACTGAAAGCAGTATAGACCTCTGCCTCTGCTCGTTGTTTACATCTCAAAACTTCACAGACAGCTATTTAACAGATTGGAAAAATAAGGGACTGAAGCAATAGCAAAATCCAGAATTTAAAATCTGAAGTCTGCCTCCCAGCACTGAGTTACGGCTGTTGCCGTGATGTTTTTAAATTTATTTGTTCTTCATTTGAACCTGAAGTATAGCTGAAGGTTATGTGCCTTGGAGGGCGGTGGTGTGTGCCCAAATTTAACTCCATTTCAGTTGGGCACACACTCCTTTGGGCTGCCTTGTAAATACCAACCTCAGCATATATGTCTTTCTTTTTAATCTTGATAGCATTTGTTTTGTTATATTTGATCTTGGCATGCATGTATATGAGCTGCCTGGTAGAGGTGAGTCACATCTGAGACACTGTACAAGTGCAGTGCTGTTTATCAAGTAGTAATTTCAGACTTCATTTAAATATATTTCATTTAGCTTGAAGGTGCGTGTGCGTTGAAGAACAGGCTCGACAAGATCTTGAAGTGTAAGTTGTAGTAAGGCAAATGTGATCTGCAAGGAGTTTATAGCTCTGAAGAGAAGTATTAAGAGTTGTTGAAATGATGCAGAGAACAGAAGAAAGATTTGGGAGATGAAAAATATGGAAGCAAACAGAGAACACATAAAGTAGAAAATAAGACAGTTGGGAAACAGATAGCTCTAGTCAATCTTAAAAAGAAAAATACAACTTATAGAAGAGAATATAGTAGCTTACCTGAAAGTTAAGCTACTAAAAAGGATGAAAAAGAATAAAAATAATTAAGTAGAAATTAAAAAGAGGAATAAATGCAAAGAAAATAGTGCTTCAATCTTTTCTCCTTTTAAAATATGCCTAAATGTTCTGTGGCATTGTCCATTCTCATATATGTCTGGGTGAGACTTCAATGGTTTGAACCGATCTGTCAGGACACTTCTTTGTATTTTCACTCCTAACTCTTGCACCAAAGCACGGAAAGAGCACGTGTCCCCTCTCTCAACCTCTTCTTGGAGCAGTGGTAGGGAGACAGAATCTAGAAACCATTTAGCCTTTTGTCTTTGCTAGGAGTCATAAACTGGCTTGTCTTTTGGCTATTTGGTAGGAAGTCTCACCTTCCTGTTCCTGTCCCTTAGCAAAGGCAAGTGCCAAGTCCTGCACCTAGGGAGGAACAACCCCGTGCATCAGTACATGCTGGGGGCTGACCGGCTGGAAAAGCAGCTTTGCAGAAAAGGACCTGGGGGTCCTGGTGGACACCAAGTGGAACATGAGCCAGCAGTGTGCCTTTACTGTGTAGAAGGCAAATGGCATTTGGGGCTGCATTAGGTAGAATGTGTCCAGCAGGTGGAGGGAGGTGATCCTTCCCCTTTGCTCAGCACTGGTGAGGCCATGCCTGGAGTGCCGAGTCCACTTCTGGGCTCACCAATATCGGAGCAGTACAGAGCTACTGGAGAGAGTCGAGTGAAGGGCTGCTAAGGTGATTGAAGGACTGGAGTGTCTATCATAGGAGGAAAGACTGAGAGAGCTGGGAGTGTTTAGCCTGGAGAAGGGAAAGCTCAGGGAGGATCTTATGAATGTGTATAAATATCTGAAGGGAAGGTGCAAAGAGGATGGAGCCTGGCTTTTTTCAGTGGTGCCCATGACAGGACCAGAGGCAACAGACGCAAACTAAAACACAGGAGACTCCTTCTGAAGATCAGAAAAAGCTTCTTTTCTGTAAGGGTAGCCAAGGTTATTTGGAGAGATCATGGAGTCTCCATCCTTGAGATACTACTAGAAAGATGTCTGACACAGTCCTGGGCACCCTGCTCTAGGTAGCCCTACTTGAGCTGGAGGTTGTACCAAATGACCTCCAGAGGTCCCTTTCAACCTCGGCCATTCTGATTCTGTTCCTAACATGAGCATTTGTTAAATTAAGTAACAAAATGAAGATGTCAGGGACTTAATACTGCAAAGGCATTTTCGACCACAGAAATGCAAGTGATGGTGTTAATTTGCCCATGATACCGGTGCAGAATCAAGTCTCTCTGGACTATTTTGTCTGTCTTGTTCTTGCGAATTATCAAAGGCAAGAGATCCCACAACATCCTTAGGTATCTTGTTCCTTTGTTCTAACTATTAAAACTTTATTCTAATCCAAATCATCTCAGCTGCAACATTGCTGATTGCTGTCCTCTTCGTAAGACATTTATACATTTAGATTGTTGTGGTTGGGCTTTGTGTTCTTAGGTGGGAGGGAGAGTAGCCTTTTGCATTCGTGAGACAAACAGCCTTGTTACTTGTTCCTTACAAGCCACATTTGCTAAAACCTTTATCCTTGAAGTTCTCTTAAGTGCTTTCTCTTTATCTGTCAGCAGTTTAAAACATGGAGCCTGAAACTGAGTATGGAATTCCTACTCTGATTTGTTATTAGCACCAAGGAACTAAAATTGCTTTCCAGACCTTGCAGATTGTCTAGGATAACACTCCCCCTAGAAATGGGACTTGCTTCTTTTGGCAACACTCTAGTATTGATCGTGTGCAGTTTTAATCCACTGTGAGCACCACATTCTCCGCTGCTGTACTGCTTCATTAATTTATCTCCTTTGTGTAGTATTTTATATTTGCTGGGGAGTTTTTGTGTTTAAACCTGTTTCGGTTGATACTTTACTAGTGCCACTTTGTCTTTTTAGTTTAATCTTTTTAAAAAAAAAATCTTGGTACAGAATTGTTTGGTTTGGACATTTTTGCCTAAGTTATTTAGGCTACAGTTTGTCTTGAATGCCACCTATAAATGTTTAAAAGCCTACCCATTCTGTCATCCAAACCACTAATTAAACTGTTGGAAAGAATCAGACCCAGGAAGTAACTTAAAATGCCCTTCCCCTGCTTATTTAGCTACTGTGTTGTGAGTGCAGTTGAGCAACCAGATGGGTCCCCACATCGCTGTAATTTAGATCATATTTCTCTAATTTGTTTATGAGAGTATTTAGGGAAATTTATGTTGGGAAGCTATTAATATTGACCTATACTTCACCTGTAGCTTTCCTTTCAAGCTTTGGGTTAATTGCTCTGTTGGAATAGAGAGAACGGGCTTTGAGATGAGTTAACATCCATATTAATCCTCCCCTTAATTATATCTTCTGTATTGTGGTCATCTGACCACGGGTCTTAAGCAAGAGACCCAAATCCCTGTGGAAACCTTGAAACTAATATGTCCTGTAGAAATACTGACATGCTCTTGTTTGGGGGAAGGGGCGGGGAAAAAGGTGAAAAAAGGTGATATCTGTTATGTACTTCTGTGAAGGGAAGCCAAGTATTTTACAGTGAAACCTGAAATACTGAGAATTTGCAGAAATTCTAAAACCCATTCTAACTGTGGAAAGAGAGCAGTCCTTTCCTATTCTGATAGAGGCCACAAGCTGGAGAAAGTAGCACTTAAAACTTGGGGTTTTTATTTAAGTAGTAGGATGGAAGAAATAGTCTATCAATAGGCTTCTAGCTTGTAATCGAAGTTGTCTTCATACTATTTGCTATAACATTTCGTAGACAAATCAACTCCCCTCTAAGGTATACTGAGAATAAATAAATACATTTTAAAAATATCTGTCCAGGGCATTTGCAGCACATGGTACTTTGTTTGTACATTAGAGGGGTTTTTTTTATTCTTTTTAGTGTGGATTTGCTTGCTAATAATGAGTAGAGGTAGGATCCAGTACTCTGGAAGGACTTACTTAAACTGCCTTCTTGGAGTGGACCATTTCGTATTTTGGAAGCTTTTCCTTTTGTATTTATCTCACTGAAGTGCCATTGTGTTATTATGAGGATTTATTTTAGATATTGCTATTTTCCATTTCAGTGGTAACTTTTTGGATTGAATAATTGGTTGCGGAAGCAGCTTTGCTGTTCTAGTATCTTAGGTTGATAAAGGAAAAGAAATAGATTATTTTTCCTTTTTAGTAGTAGGAACTCTTGAAAAATGGCATATGGAAGATTGGTTGGCCCTAACAGTGCAATGCTGCTTTCTAGCTGCTGATTTCTAAGCCATTCAGACACCCATGGACTGTTCCCTCTGCTTGACAGTGAAGATGTGCAGTTGCAGGTCCTGGAGCACTCTGCATCTCTGGAAGAAGCTAGTCAGCAGGCATTTTTGAGACTCGTGTTGCTGAGATATGACTGCATGTAGATACCTCTGTCTGTAATACAGCAGAAAGGTTCCCACCTTGGCCCCTTCTGGACAGAACTAAAGATCCAGTAAAGCAGATGCTTCATGGAGTGTCTGCAAATCAAGAGATATTTCACAAGTTGTTAATTGTTATTTTGAAATTAGTTATTAGTTATTCCAGCCTTCTGCAGAAAATGTTATCTACTGCAGAGATCTCTGAGCAAGCATCAAGCATTGTTCTGTTGACTGCTGGTCAGTGCAGTATTTTTATTTGCCTTTCTACTCTTGTCGAAAAGGATCAGGAATTGAAAGAGCGCTCCCTCCTCTCTTGGGGGTGGTGAGATACTGTGGTGTGTATTCTCATGTGTCTCATGTTGCAACACATTGACTGTCGTTGCTGTACTTTTCAATACAGAAGTGCTTTTAAAATATTGGAAATATGTTCAAATCCCTCCTTCTGTCAGTAGATAAAGATACTCATTCTGATTTATTGGGGTTTTTTGCTGTCACAGAACGATCTTGAACAATCTTGATGTGGAAAAGTGTTTTCTTTCACTTTTGAATTCAGATTTTTCTTTGGTGTAATGTAAGTTGGAGGCCATAACGAAGTGTCATAAGGTCATACTTCATAAGTTACTGAATGGTGAAATCCTGAAGTTATGAAACCAATTGAATTTCTCCAGTGGAAGAGAAAATGATGTGGTATATAAAGAGGTCAAGTTGCTGTCAGAGGAACTTAAACGAACCCAGTTCCTTCACCCTTTCTTCACAGGGAAAGTGCTGCAATCCTCTCATGATTGGCAGCCCTTTGCAGAACCTACTCCAGTTATCATCGTCATTCTTGCACTTGTCCCAAAACTGGATGTTATCTCCCAGATGTGATCCAGCAAGCACCGAATAAAGAGTACTGAGTTCCCTCAATCTACCTGCTATGCTCCTGTAGATACGGTGCAGTATGCCTGTTGGCCTTCATTGTCACCAGGGCACACTTCTGGTTTGTGCTCAGCCTCCTGTCTGCTAGGAGCCTCAGGTCCTTTTCAGCAGAGCTGCTCTCCAGCTAATCAGGCTCTAGCCTGTACCACTGCAGGGGTTTAGCCTGTCCCTAGCACAGAACTTTGTGTTTGGTTATGTTTGAATTTCATGTGGTTTCTGTTGGCCCATTCTACCAGCCTGTCTAGGTCACTTTGAATGGCAGCCCTGTCCTTGAGTATGTCATCTGTACCCCCAGCTTGATGTCTTCCAAAAACTTAATGAGGATGCATTACAGTTGAGGAACTCTGCTTGTAACTGGCTTCTAGGTAGAGTATGAACTGGTAACTACTGCCTTTTGAGCCTGATCATCCCACCAGTGTTTCATCCACTCGGTAGTTAACCCTCTAGACTCTAATACACCAACTTGGGTTCAGGGATGCTGTCAGAGACCACATTGGAAGTTGATAGTCAAGGTAAGCAGCATCGGCTGCTCTCTTCTCATCCAGAGATCTAGTAATTTTGTCATAGCAATTAATCAGGTTGATCAAGCATGATTTATCCTTGGTAAATCCATGCTTGTGTGTTTTCCCCGTTATCATCTTCTTTGTGTGCCCTATAGTATTTTCCAAGAGTATGCGTTTCATGATTTTCACACAGATTGAAGTGAGACTGGCCAACCTGTAGTTTCAGATTGTATTTTTACCCTTTTTGAAGATGCATGCAATGTTTGCTTTTCCCTGGTCATTTGAATCTTCTCCAGTCTCCACAGCCTTTTCAATGTGTCTCAAGAATTGGGAGTTACTGGGTGGATCTGAAACAACTGTTCAGTGAATGGAAAGGTCAAAAACTTCTTAATGACAGTATTTGTCCCATGCTTGTTTGTAAAACCAACCTGTGATGACTACTTCCTACCTTGAAGTACCTGCAGGCAAAAAGAAACAGTGGAGAAATGAAAAATGTTTGTGGGGTTTTTTTAAGTAAAATGAGTAACAAAATTAATACTTTCAGAACAATTTCAGTTAAATATCTGAATGTCATATGTCATTACCTTTTAAAAAGCACAAATACTTTTGGCCATGGCTTTCTATTTAAGTCTTTCTTTTAGTAGAATTGGACACAACCAAAAATTAAAGTTTTATCCAGTAGAACTGCAGTGTTGTGACATGATCTGAACCCCAGAGACTTGGTGAGGTAGCATGTACAGGTGGAACAGTCATGGATAGGCATGGGCTGCCTAGGAAGGATCAGAAGGAAAAGAGAGGGAAAGCTGCACTCAAATTTAGGTAGCTTCTTGTCTGTGTAGAGCTCTAATATCAAAGCAGGCATGCTTGTTAAGTCTGTGAGGCAGAATCAGAGAGGAGGGAACACCAGTGATGTTGTTTGGGAGTTTTTACAGTTAACCGGACAAGGTGGAAGTTATGGTTAATGCTCTCTGCAAAGAAAGAGTGACGATCCACTGAAGAGGTGAGGGAGACAACCTAGTGGTAGATGGTGTGGGAAGGATTGGTGTATTCAATGCCTTTCTTGCAGGTGAGAGACAATTTTCATACCTTTTGTGTGTACTGGTGTAGACTGGGAAGTTGATGGGCAGATCACGTTAAGGAGCAACAGGTTAAAGACTACTTAAAACAACTGGATATAGAGATCCATGGTGTTGTATTAAATTCACTTTAGAAAGCTGAAAGAGTTGGCAATGTGACTAAAAGGTGAAAAATCGTGAAAAAAAGGCTAATTCTACACCCATCTGCAAGAAAGTCAGGCAAAACTGAAAGTTATGGGCTTGTCAGCCTCATTTCAGTCCCTGAAAGGATCATGGCTTATCTCCACTTGGGTTCTATTTCCTAATACATGGTCAGGAAATTAATAGTCAGTGTGCTTGTAATAACAGTATACCTACCCAATCTGATTGCCTTCTGTGGCAAAATGCCTGGCTACGTGAACAACGGTGAATGCATTACCTTTTGAGTTCACTAAGGTTTTGGACACTGTCTTCAACTGCATTCTCATTTAGAAGTTGAGGGAGTTATGGGCTGGATGAACAATCTGTTTAATGGCTTGAAAATCAGATGGGCTATTATCAATAGCGTGACATCCAGCAGGCAGCTGAGTGCACTACACCAAGGGTTGATTCTGGGGTCCATAGTTTACTAGTGACTTGGATGGTGATATGTATTTGCAAATGACACTAAATTAGTGGGAGTGGCTGACACGACGTGTGGCAAAGCATAAATCCCAAAGGATCTTCAGAGACTTAAGGACTGGGCCACCAGGGGCTTCATGAAGTTGAACACAAAGTGCAGAGTTGTGCACCTGAGGCATAACAATACAGTGAATCAGTACAGGTGGGGAACTGATGGGAAAAGTGGCATCTTTGTTCAAAAGGACTGGGGTTTGCTTTTGAAACCAAGTTGAATGTGAACCAGTAGAGTCCTGTCATTGTCAAGAAATCTGGTACTATGCTACATCAGCAGGGTGGACAGCAGATCAAGGGAAATTATTGTTCTTCTATACTTGGCACTGATGAACCTACAGCAGGAACATTCATTTTGAGTGCACTAGTTTAAAATAAATATCAAGAATCTCCAAAAATGGAGATGTTTTGGTGGATGATTAACAGGGTGATCTGCATGACCAGCAAGGGGAGGCTGAGAGAGTGAGCTTTGTCTGATGTAGAGTAGTCTAAGGGGGGATCCACTAAGAGCCTGCAACTCTTTGGAGAGGAGTTACAGGTGGAGCCTGTAACACCAAAGATGGTGGAGCCAAGCGTGTCTTGGTAGTGACAGATGATGTAACAAGACAAAAGACCTGGTTTTTCAGCTTGAGAGGTTCACACTGGACACTGCAAAAAATATCTCCACTGGAAAGATAGAGCAGGTAATTCGGAGAAGCCATGAGATCTCTACATTTAAAAGTTCTTAGGAGTCGACCATTCTTTCTTTCTTTTTCTTTCTTTCATCTGTACATCCTTATTGTGTCTGGATCTGCGAGACAAAAGATATTGGAGCCTCCTCTCTTGATAATTTTACATTATTTTGGTTTGGTTTTTCTTTTGCTTGGGAAAGCGTATGTACAGATGTGAAACCTCACTGAATCAGTGGAAATGCTTTAAGATGCTGTAGCACAATGCTTTGCAGTTAGTTAATGTATCTCCAGTGTGTAGGGGAAGAGATGAGGAAAGAAAAAAAGCCAACAGCCCACAGTTGTGTCCCTTTGAACAAGAATGGTTTGTTCGTCATTGGCACTAGTAGTCTTTTGAGCTTTGTCCTAGGGGAGCACGGTAATCTTTCTGGCTTCAGGGTTGCAGTTTGGCTTTTCTTCCTATCAAGAGTCTAGACAGTGTTCTGCTAGGCAAGGGGTTTTGTTTATTTATTTATTTATTTTAATCTTTCCCATAATGATGAGAAATTCACTCGTAGTAATGGGATTCTAATAGGACTGTTGGGGACTCCTTAGTATCCTTATAGGCTTCATTGCTTCAAATCAGCCTCTTGACTAAAATGGGGTTGAGAAAGTGGGATCTTAAGTGTGTGTGGGTATCTTCACATGTGCACCTATGCACATGTTTGACTACTTTGGGGAGCTGGGAATTACCCAGAAGCAGTTTTGCATTAAACTCCTTGTCTTTCACTAAATCAGCAGCTCTGTGGCAGGGGTTTTCTCTGTCCCTGATGGATGGCAGTTCAAGTTCAGCTTAACAGGAAGCAAGAAAATTGAAAGCAGTAGAGACCTTGTGAATTCTTAGACTATGTTGTGAACCTGAAGCACAGAATCTGAGTGAGTTGCTCATGAGTTTGTGTTTGAAAGCCATAGCAGGTGTGGTGGTTTCACTTGGCTAGCACTAGTGGGTTCTGTGAGAGCTGTGCTTCCTTTCTCTTAATTTGAGGCGCTGGCGCTTCAGTGTTCGTTGCACAATTTTCTGGAGCTGTTTACCTGGGCAATGTGTTGCTTGGGCAATCCTTTGAGTATGGGCTGTTGATTCAGGGCCTTCTGCCAACTGATTGCACAATTATTTTCCCTCCTGTGCCTTGATTCTTGTCTTGCAGTCTATTTTCTGGTACAATTATTTACACATGCAATAATTTTGTTAGTTTTAGAAAATTTTTGTCAGTTTTAATAAACCTGTCCATAACTGTCTTGTCAGCTTTATTTTTCTAATGTCATCTGCTTCCTGCCTCTGAGGCCTCCAGACGTGGCTTTTACATTTGTTTTTGTAATTAAAGAAGTTCTTAAACTTACAATAACTGTGTTTAGGCAAAAGTTAGATAGTCTGTGCCCTCTCAAGCTTTACAGCTGTGCAAGGCCTGGAGTACAAGCATCTAGATCATGTTAATGGTGCCCAGGCAGGCACCATTAAGCCATGGTTGTAGTAGATATTGCAGGATCAGGTGGCAAGATAAATTAATGAAGTTAAACAGGTCTTGTAAGACTCAGTTAAGTGTGTATACCATCTAATAGAGATAACTATTTGTTGTATTAATACTAGCAATCCCTCTGTGTTCCAGGCTAGTAGATGACCAGCTGGTTTCCCTGTCTTTCTCCGCATTATATCTTCCCCAAGTTGCATTCCTCAATTATACCTTGTATATGTCAAAATTTACACCTGCTTCTGTGGTTCCTGTTCCCTTCTTCTCAGTTTTATTGCTGTCTTATATTAACTCTTAAATGTTCCATGTAGCTACTTCACAGCAATGACTTTCTGATTCTTCAATTTCTGCATCAGTAGTGTATGAGATGTTAGATGTATGTTCCTGGTATTGCATGCTTTCTTTGACAGGTCTCTGATCTGCCTGCTCTCTTTAATACAGACAAAAAAAATACTTGTTTTGTATTAATATTGTAACATTATATGAACAAAAGATTATTTGGCTTCACTAGCCCCTACTCTGTCTGAAAACATCAGAGTAAGACTTAATCAGTTTATCAAGTTGCTGGAAAAAGTATATGTGATCAATAGCTGAGCTGCTACAAAGTGCAAAAAATACAGATGCCGTTTAAAGCTGCTGGAAAAAATGAATGCATTGTAAATATATGATATATGATGTCTGTTCCACTACATAGTCATATGTGTGCCAGCTTGTTCTGACAAGTAAATAAGGCAGTTCTTGTTCCCTTACAAAGCTTTATAAATAGAGCAGCGTACCTGCTGATACCTTCCAAAGTGAGATAGGTGTTTGCAATTTGTGTAAATTCTCATCTAGTGAGGGCCCTCAGCCTGTTGCTGTGAGATATGCTGGGTACACTGCAGCACCCTCGAAGTCTTAGGGAGACGAGCCACCAGGGAAACACCAGTGAAATACCTCAAAGGAATTAAGGGGTGTTCCTCTAAGAAGGTGACACAGCCAGCAGCCCAGCTGAAGTGCCTCTACACCAAAACACGCAGCATGGGCGACGAACAGGAGGAGCTGGAAGCCACCTAGAAAGGCTACCTGGTTGCCACTACTGAAACTTGGTGAGATGAACCCCATGACTGGAATGTGGCTACAGGCTGTTCAGAAGGGACAGGTGAGGAAGGAGGGGTGGAGGTGCCCTCTACATCAAGGAATAGATAAATTGTGAAGAGCTCTCTCTGGAGAAGAGCAGCAAACATGTTGAAAGCGTATGGGTAAGAATTAAGCGACCGAGGCAACAAAGGGAACCTTGTGGTTGGTGTCTACTACAGGCCTCCCGATCAAGGGGACCCTATTGATGAAGCCTTCTTACTCCAGCTAGAGGAGGCATTGCTCTTGCAGGCTCTTGTCTTGCTGGGGGAATTCAACTGCCCCAATATCTGCTGCAAAAGTATTACAGCGAGCTGTAGGCAATCCAGGAGACTCCTGGTGTGCATGGAGGATAACGTCTTATGCCAGATGGTAGACCTACAGAGAGGATGCAATACTGACTTGGTGGTCACCAATGCAAGTGAGCTGATCAGTGGTGTTAAGACTGGAGGCAGTGATCATGCACTGGTGGAGTTCCCATTCCTGAGGGATATGGGTCACATAAAGAGGAAACTCAGGACCCTGAATTTTAGGAAAGCAAACTTCCAGTCAAGGACCCCCTGGGAAACTGCCCTCAGGGACAAGGGAGCAGAACAGAGCTGGCAGATCTTTAAGGATGCTTTCCATAGAGCACAAGAGCTCTTGATCCCAAGGAGTACGGAATCAGGCAAGAGACCGGCATGGCTGAGACCTGCTGGTCAAACTAAAAGGCAAGAGGGAAATGCACAGGCAGTGGAAGCAGGGACAGGTCTCCTGGGAAGACTATAGGGATGGTGCTCAGTTGTTCAGGGGGTGAGGTCAGGAACACCAAGGCACAGCTGGAGCTGAACTTGTCAAGGGATGCAAAGAATAACAGGAAGGGCTTCTACAGGTATGTCAGCTAGAAAAGAAAGGTCAAAGAAAGTGTACCCCCTGATAAGCAAGACTGGCAAACTGGTAACAACAGATGAGAAGTCTGAGGTACTCAAAGACTGTTGCCTCAGTCTTCTCTGGCAACCTCTCTTCCCACACCTCTGGAGTGGATGGACCACAAGGCAGGGACTGGGGGAGCAGAGTCCCTCTTGCTGTAAGAAAAGATCAGGTTTGTGACCACCTGAGGAACCTGAATATATATAAGTTTATGGGACCTGATGAGATGAGATGCATTGCAGAGTCCTGAGGGAATTGGCTGATGTAGTTGCCAAGCCAGTCACCATGATATTTGAAAAGACGTGGCAGTCGGGTGGAAACACTGAACGAATTTTTTAAAGAGTAGAAAGGAGGACCCTGGGAATTACCAGCCTGTCAGCCTCACCTCTGTGCCTGGGAAGATAATGGAACAGATCCTCCTAGAAGCTATGCTAAGGCACTTGGAGGACAGGGCAGTGATTCAAGACAGCCAGCATGGCTTCACCAAGGGCAGGTCTTGCCTGACCAACCTAGTAACCTTCTACAATGGAGTGACTACATCAGTGGACAAGGAAAGAGCTATGTATGTCATCTGTCTGGACTTCTGTGAGGTCTTTGATATGGTCCCCAACAACATCCTTCTCTAAATTGGAGAGATATGGACTTGATTGGTGGACAAGGAATTGGTTGGATGGTCGCATCCAGAGGGTAGTGGTCAATGGCTCAATCTCCAGATGGAGATTGATGACCAGTGATGGCCCTCAGGGGTTTGTACTGGGACCAGTACTGTTTAATTAATCTTCACCAATGACACAGTGGGATCGAGTGCACTCTCAGCTAATTTGTATACGACACCAAGCTGAGTGCTGCAGTTGACACACCTGAGGGACAGGCTGCCATCCAGAGGGACCTGGACAAGCTT
>NW_010330998.1:3155-9825 GCF_000700745.2 Antrostomus carolinensis | reverse complement strand
GCCTGACCAGGGCAGAGTAGAGGGGGAGGAGTTTCCTCAGTACAGATTCCCTGGGATGTTACAGAGCTCCCATCACCTTCTCACCATGTTTGCAGGTGCGTTTAGGGGCAACCTTGAACCGAGATAGCAGTTGAAGATGATCTGTGCAGCTGCAGAGCTGTCTCAGAGGGACAAAGGTTTTCCTACCCAGGCTTACGTTTGCTACCTCTCCATTTGGCCAGCACAAATATTTGCACAGTTATGTTGTAAATTAAACTGTTGCTCTTACAAATAATCTTCAGAAAAGACCATTGTTACCTGTGTCGTTTCAGTGCTGGGTTGACCAGCGTCATTCGACCAGAAACCTTTGAAAAATGCCACTGTGTGCTAAGCATGAATCATAGAATGGTTTGTGTTGGAAGGGATCTTAAAGCTCATCCAGTTCCAACCCCCCTGCCATCAGCTGGGACACCTTCCACTAGACCAGGTTGCTCAAAGCCTCATCCAACCTGGCCTTGAACACTTCCAGGGAGGGGGCATCCACAACTTCCTTGGGCAACCTGTTCCAGTGTCTGACCACCCTCACAGTGAAGAATTTCTTCCTAATATCTCATCTAAACCTCTTTCAGCAAAGGTTGAAGTCATTTGAACAGTTGGACGGGGATTGGGGTGGGGAAGAGAGGAGAGTTGACCACGTGCTAGTGAAAAGTCCTTCTCTTTCTCCTGCAGAAAGCTCTGGCTGCCAGTTTTAGTGTTTACTGAATTTGATTTGGAGCAGATACTCGATTGAGGAGGGAAGTGTGAAGGCAAACTGGAAGGAAGATGTTTGGGTCATAAGGGAAGTCTGTGGTGAAAAGATATCACTTCAATCCTCAGATGAAACTCCACTGTTGCTGTGTTGGCTGTGGAGAGACTGTTAATGTGCAGCTCTGGAGAGGTCAGGCGTGTGATTATTTCAGGATATCAGTGCATGTTTAATCTCCTTGGGGCTTATCTGCTCGTGTTCAGTGCTGCTGTTGATTGCTTCTTCAGACAAACAACTATAATATTCCACCAGTACCTGTGAGGAGCAAACACTTTTAAAATGGAAAATCCTTCTTCCCTTTCAGTCTGCTCTGAATTTCATAAAGCTAGTGAAACAAAAATTTAATGTTCTTTCTATAATTTAAACCTGCCCGGAGTGTCTGAAGGCACTTCCTTTGAGAAGCAGAGGTTGTTCCAACATAAAAGAACAAAATAATTGCTATTCCAGAGTGTCTGAAAAGTACAGGGAGTTCTGAGCTCAGCAGTAGCACGGCTCGATCCTGGCCAAGTGCTAGATGGCTGGAAGTGTTTTCTGATCGCTCTTTATTTCATGGCTTTGCTTATTGGAAAGCTGAGACTGCTAGAATTACTAATTGCCCCAGTGATACAAACTGAGATGTTTCTGCTGCCAGAAATTTATTGCAGCTTTCTAAACCACATTTCCAGAGAGCAAATTGTCATTCTTTTTGCTCTCTCTATATAATTACGGCTGGAAGTATCTCGCTTCCTTTTGTGTCCGACCGGCAGCGATAGCATTAATGAGGTAGCATTAATAACGAAGAAGCAGTCTGCAAACTTGAACTCTATGCAGGAGTTCACCAGCACCATTTTCCTCTCAGCCATTGAAATCCTGAGTTCTTCTCTCTTGCTTTTAGATATTTAAAATGTCTGTCAATAGGTTTTTTTTTCTTCAAGTAAAGCTTTTACCCTGGAGCTTTTCAAGATAAGGAACCGTGACAAGCGCTGCCATAAGTGCCTTTAGTCAGAGTTTGTTTGCACAATGCTTAGGAGGCCTCTGGATATTGGTGAAGTGGAAATATTAACTATAGTAGGTTGGAAATCCAGAGGCTCTTTATTTTTATATTTTTTTTTTTCCCCCTGCAAAAGAAAAAGCTTTAAATTAAAATTCAAAAGGCCTTTTGTGGAGCTTTTCTGTTCTTGTCATTGAAAACAAGATTCACCAGTGTGGCTTGTTCATTTAGGCAAAGACTTCTTTTTTTAATCTGTTCATGTTACTGCAATATTCACCATCTTGGTCCTTTAACTGGTACAAGTGGTTTATATTTAAGAACAGCTTGCTCTGAAAACAAATTTGAAAAAGAAGGTTGGAAGTCAGAGGGGAAGGAAACACAGAATTGCTGCCCAGTCTGAAGAATGTATTTTGGAACTTTAAAAAGTTAAGAGAACTGCCACATCAAAGCATTTCTGCAGTTTCCTGGATAAGTCATCAAAAATAAGTTAGGAAAAGAAAAAAAAAAGGGTGCAGACTGTCGAATGCTGCTGACTAGGCTGTGTGGATTTACAGTAAAAAGGGAGAAAAATGTTTCAAATAACATTAATGGGAACTTGCTCTAACCTGATGACTGAAGCTCTTCTGTGCTTTATCCTCTAGTCTGACTAATGGGAATCTATTCTAACACACCCTTTGTGGATGTCTTTTGGATTTTTGTTGACCCCAAAATCTTATTTATGGCTTCTTTTTTATTTTTTCCCCACCCTCCTTCCTCAAAAAAACAGCAAAAGTCAACACAAACCCTCTCTCTGGAGAAGACAAGTAATAAAAAGGTGCTTAAGAAGCAACACAGTATTTGACAGAGACATTTGCTTTTTGATAAATTGCTTTAAGATTAAGTGTGGTTTTTCACTGCTGTTTACCCCTTCCCTTTTGAACT
Organism: Antrostomus carolinensis; assembly: GCF_000700745.2. NCBI lineage: Eukaryota > Metazoa > Chordata > Aves > Caprimulgiformes > Caprimulgidae > Antrostomus > Antrostomus carolinensis. The sequence continues at coordinate 7,150 of NW_010330998.1, read as the reverse complement.
TCAAAATGTGTCCAACTCTGAAGGGAACCATCAACCTTGAAATTAAATTCTGAGGACAAATTTGACCAAGTGCTCCCTGCTATTACTTCATCCCTACCATCATCCTGTGCTGATGAGAGGATCCTGATGTTTATTCAAGGAAGGCGGTGAACAATGACTGTTTCCTTAGTCTGGTTTCAATGTGAAACAATTGAACCTGCCCACTTTCCTTTATCAATATGTTATCTGCTAAATTGCCCAAACTTCCTCTATTAAGATTATTGGGGCCCCATCTCCTCCACTTCTATGTTGCTCAACAGGTTTTGTCTTCAGGATTTCCCTTGCCTCTCTTCAATGTTGGTAGTTGGTTTTCTAAACCTTGTTTGCAAGCCAACTTGAAAATACAAAGGACACGCGTTCTTTAAAGGTTAACAAATATTTCACAGCTAATCTCTCTATGGATCGTGGCAATCTCTATTTTAACAGGCTCTGGAAATCTTTACTCTTGGCAAGACTTGGCAGTATCATCATTTGCTGGTAAGGAGCCTGGAACATTCATTTCTTGAAGCAAACAGAGGATACCAAAACAGAAGTGTTTGTTCTTGCTGTACAGTCTCAACAAGATTGCCCTTCCCCTGCTCTTAGTTTGAGGTGATTTGCTTTGCCAGCCTGTTGCCTCAACATTTTACATCTCCAAAATTATTTTTGTGTGTTCACGTCATCGTCTTCATAAGCCCAAAGTTCTTAATCACTTGAAAACAGGTTTCAAAACTTAGATGAATCAACCAGCTATAATTAACACTTTCTATTTGTCTTGAGCCTGGTAAGATAAGGAAAGGGTCTGTATCTGTTCATCCTGTCTTAAAGAAGGAAATTATGCTGGAGACGGTCTATCAAGAAGAATCTTTTTCAAGGAAGTGACTGGACATGATTTTAGTCTTTTTGGTTGGGTGACACAGCAGGGATATCTGTGGATGTCTCTTGCAACAGCTTTGTGGTAAACACAGTAATTACCCATATCCAACTGAGGCATCAGCACAATACTTTATCCTGCTGTCTTTGGGTACTAAAACATTCCATCCAGACCAATTTCAATTCATCAGACGGTGTTTTGAGCAATGAGCCAAGAGTGCAGCGCTCCCAGCACGCAGCTCTGCGTTTTCTTATGTTGTGTTGTGAGATGGATCAGGTCAAACTTCCAGGATTGTTCTTAAGGTCATCGCTGACCTTTAATTCACCACCTCTAGCTTGGGATTCGTGACAGACTTTGCAAGGGATGCCCATCTGAGCACTGCAGTCATGAGTCATCCATTTGCACGTCATAAAGATTCATCCTGAGGTGACTAAATTTGGCTCTGTAGTTTTGAGGAGCTTTGCAGGCTCTAGCAAAGCTACAGGCAGGGCAAAAAATCAAGCAGTTCTGCAAGCAATCAACCCAATGATCTTTGTTTAAATGGTACCTCATCATGGCTCAATTAGTGACTACAGAGGGGAAACCTGGAGATGGGACAAAACTTTGAGATGACAGAGGCCACTTTCCTGAAGGTCTTTTTATCCACTTAGCACAAAGATCTGCTTCCCTCTATGTCTGTCCACTTGCCACTCTCAACTCCCCACACTTGGCCAAAGGCTTTTGAAAAAGGAAGGAGGATCAGTAAGATCTTACACCACAAAAAGCTCATTCCTGTTAACGAGGGATGGTCAGGAAATGTCTGTGATACCAAGATTTAGAACAAGTAAGATAACTCCTACTCCCAGAACACTGTCGATGTTGGTGGCTTGTAAGAAGGAGCAGTTTCTGAATTCTACTTTGCCCTTTTCTCTTGATCAAGTCCTCTTACTAGATCATTGAAGAGGAGGAAAGAGCAGCTGGTCTATAACAGGCTCTGCTGCTGCAGATGATCTATTGGGTGTCTGGAGCTTAATTCTTAACTGGGGCAGATATTTCTGTATTGAATGCCTTTTGTGGGGGGTATTAGCTGCATTTCTCCCCACAGCTGAGTGAGCAAGGGAGAAAGTTTAGATGATGGAGTCTGATACAGAGAAGGACTTGGGAGTGGTGGTGAATGAAAAGCTGAGAACGAGCAGACAACATGCGCTTGCAGCCCAGAAGGCCAACCCCATCCTGGGCTGCATCAAGAGAAGCGTGGGCAGCAGGTTGAGGAAGGTGATTCTGCCCCTCTACTCCGCTCTCGTAAGGCCCCACCTGGAGTACCGTGTCCAGTTCTGGAGCCCCCCAACACAAGAGAGACCTGGAGCAGCTAGAACAAGTCCAGAGGAGGCCACCAGGATGATCTGAGGGCTGGAACAGCTCTGCTGTGAGGACAGGCTGAGAGAGTTGGGGCTGTTCAGCCTGGAGAAGAGAAGGCTCCGGGGAGATCTTATAGCGGCCTCCCAGTACCTGAAGGGGCTCCAAGAAAGCTGGGGAGGGACTTTTCATAAGGGCAGTTAATGACAAAACAAGGGGAAATGGGTTTAAGCTGAAAGAGGGGAGGTTTAGATGAGATATTAGGAAGAAGTTCTTCACTGTGAGGGTGGTCAGACACTGGAACAGGTTGTCCAGAGAAGCTGTGGCTGCTCCTCCCTGGAAGTGTTGAAGGCCAGGCTGGATGAGGCTTTGAGCAACCTGGTCTAGTGGAAGGTGTCCCTGCTGCTGGCAGGGGGGTTGGAACTGGATGAGCTTTAAGGTCCCTTCCAATCCAAACCATCCTATGATTCTATGAAATTTCTCTCCAACTCTTGTAGACAACTGGAAAGAAAGTTGCCTGTATATTTTTTTAACCTTAATCCTATTGCACTCCCCAGCCCTACAACTCGTTTTAAAATGGTGAGATTTCCAAGTTAATGCCCCTCATACGTGATCATTTCTGCTTTTCATGAAAGAATAGTGGCTACGGTGTCTTGATATTGAGCAGTAGAGAGGTTAATACCTGTGTGATCATCTCTGCAGGTTGTCTTTTGAAAGATACCATCAGGCAGGTTCCCAGGAGACACCAAGAAAAGCCTTTTTCAAGGACAGTGAGGAAGCCAGAGTGGGAGGCATCTCATGAATTTAGCTCTATGAGTCCCACCCCAGCTTGAGCAGAGAGGTATCTGAGATACTGCTTAGACAGTCCCACAAGGTACATCACCCCGTAGTGTGCATGCCACAATAAAACACTGCTTTGGATTAAAACCTTATCACAGAATGGTTTGGGTTGAAGGGACCTTTCAAGGTCATCCAGTCCAACCCCCCTGCAGTGAGCAGGGACATCTTCAACCAGATCAGGTTGCTCAGAGCCCCGTCCAACCTGACCTTGAATGTTTCCAGGGATGGGGCTTCTACCACCTCTCTGGGCAACCTGGGCCAGAGTCTCACTACCCTCAGTGTAAAAAATGTATTCCTTTTATCTGGTCTGAATCTCCCTTCTTATAGTTTAAAACCATCACCCCTTGTCCTGTCACTACAGGCCCTGCTAGAAACTCTGTCCTCATCTTTCTTAGGCCTCTTTGAGTATTGACAGGTGCAATAAGCTCTCCCTGGAGCCTTCTCTTCTCCAGGCTGAACAGCCCCAACTCTCTCAGCCTGTCCTCAACACCTATAGAACATGAATGAAATATGTTGGGCAGTAAATGGAAATCTACCGTGGTTGCTCTGGGCCCCACAGTTCAGGAAGGACAGGGAACTGCTGGAGAGAGTCCAGCACAGAGCCACCAAGATGATGGAGGGAGTGGAGCATCTCCCTGCTGAGGAAAGGCTGAGGGAGCTGGGGCTCTTTAGCTTGGAGAAGAGGAGACTGAGGGGTGACCTCATTAATGTTTATAAATATGTAAAGGGTGAATGTCAGGAGGATGGAGCCAGGCTCTTCTCAGTGATGCCCAATGGTAGGACAAGGGGCAATGGGTGTGAGCTGGAACACAGGAGGTTCTGCTTCAACTTGAGAAGAAACTTCTTTACAGTGAGGGTGACAGAGCCCTGGGACAGGCTGCCCAGAGAGGGTGTGGAGTCTCCTTCTCTGGAGATGTCCAAACCCACC
>NW_010330998.1:1381-3112 GCF_000700745.2 Antrostomus carolinensis | reverse complement strand
AGGGGGGTTGGACTGGATGATCTCCTGAGGTCCCTTCCAACCCCCACCATTCTGGGATTCTGTGACCTTTAAATGTGAGCTTTTTAAAAAGCTGTTGTAGCCAAACCTACTTGACTACACTCCATATAATCTCCAATTTGGTTGGAAGCTGAGATCACTAATTAATACAAATGAACCAAACTCCTGCTTGTTTTTAATGGCAGCTTCAAGACCTCTGGTCCCATTGCTCCTCACGGGCAGGAAGGTGCATCCAGGACCCCAGACAATGCTGCTGGGACACCTTCAAGCAGCCCACATCCATACTGGGATGACTGGGAGTTACTTGAAACAGTTTGCAAGTTCCTTGTGGCTTCCAGGCCACAATTTGGCTGCCTTTGGTGTCAGAGATCAAGATTAATGGAATAAAATTGTGCTCTTGCTTCCCAGCATGAAAGCTCACGCCTGTCTCAAAGCCTGAGCCTTAGTCCCTCCTGGCAGCTCTTTATAGCTTTGCAGGGCACAATTTGCAGACCATTAATTATCTCTTTGCTCTTCTATCTGTAGTCAAGGAAGGTTTAATCAAACTCATAAATTTTTGGTCTGGGCAGCCTAGCAGGTTAGATGTTAGGATTAAACAGTAAGAGTTTTTCTTTCTCATGAGAAAAAAAGTAAAATTGACTCTATTTTGAATTTCAAGGAAATCTGATGCTCATTCCCACATTTTCTTCCCCAGCAGTATGTACTCTTAACAAACCCCAAAGAATGTTCCCTTCCAGAAGTTTCTTCTCCATTTAGCAATCAATCTACTGGCATGCAACTCTTGGAAATGCCACTTTCCTTTCTGAAACAGTGTCACAGACATAGGGATTGTCTTAAAAGGTTTTGGCTAATCTGAAGGTATGTGAAGGTCATGTGAGCTAAGGAAATGTTTCCTCTGGTTTTATATAAGTATAATTCATGCATAGGGTATTTTGAACAAGCTTATTTTAGATATTTCTGTATTTTATAAATTTTAGGTATTTATTTTAGATATCTATATATTTAGATATCTAAGTCTATGTGTATATATATAAAATAGATAGTAAATAAGCCATCTTATTTACTAGTCCAACCACTTTGAAGCCCATGACGATGTTCCTCCTTCCTAGTTTTCCACTGCAGATGTTTCTCACTTGGCATTTGCACTGCTTATATGGTAGTTGCTTCGCTCAAACCCTTGGAGCAGGTGAAATGCTCTCTAAACAGGTCCTTGTTATGAAGGAAATCCCATCTAAAATCACCTGAAGCTGCTTGTATGGAAGAACCACCCCAGAAGCTTCAGGGAAGTGTTGCTCCTATTCTGTGCGAGCTATTGAGGTGGCTGAACATCTCTCGCTCCTTGTTCAGATCAAAATAAACCATTTTCTGCTGAAGGCTGCTTTTTATATGTGGTAAACACATTCCTTTACCGTGAGCCTGGAGCATCTGCCTGACGAGGAGAGGCTGAGAGAGCTGGGACTGTTCAGCCTGGAGAAGAGCAGCCTGAGAGGGGATCTGATCCATGTCTATAAATATCTGAAATGTGGGGGCCAAATGGATGGGGCCGGGCTCTTCTCGGTGGTGCCCAGTGACAGGACAAGGGGCAATGGGCACAAACTGGAACACTGGGAGTTCCAGACAAACTTAAGGAAAAACTTCTTTCCTGTGAGGGTGTTGGAGCCCTGGGACAGGCTGCCCAGAGAGGGTGTGGAGTCTCCATCTCTGGAGATGTTC
>NW_010330998.1:0-1347 GCF_000700745.2 Antrostomus carolinensis | reverse complement strand
AACCTGCTTTGTCAGGGGGGTTGGACTGGATGATCTCCTGAGGTCCCTTCCAACCCCCACCAGTCTGTGATTCTGTGAGTCAGGAGGGAAGAGAAGAAGCCCTTCTTGCACATAGTGGTCTTGTCTTTTTGGTACCAGGTGCCAGATAACAGTTTTGGGTCATCTTCTTGAGTCATCTCCTTGGGTCATCCCAAGAAACAAAATCCACTGTCTGGACACTGGTCCTTCCTGGAGTGAGGAGCACAGAACCAGCTCAGACATTGAGTAGTTGGTTAAATTCCTGCTCAGATTTGAGTTTGAAGGAAAATATGGTGTCGCCTGTATTCACAGAGAGAAGCTAAGCAAAGGGTCAGCATAGAAATGTATTTCTGAAGGAAAAGTGCTGATAAACTCACCTGTGCCATCTACATCTGCTGTATAAAATGTCTGTCCCATCACCAAAAGCATCTTGTATTCCTTCACATCTTGCTTCTGATAAGGTAAACTCCATAAAACATTTCTCCTGTTGCTCTGCATTGGCTGGTAGAATTGTAAAGGTATTTTCTGGGTGGTTGACTTCTATTTTCCAAATACCAATCCAGAACACCCCACCCTGCACAAACCTTTCGCAGTCAAATGCCTTTTCTCCTCAGATACTGAGAGCTGCTGACGTTAAATTGTACTAATAACTCTGCAAGATGAATTTTCAGCAATGCCTGACCAATGCTGGAGTGCAGGTCCCCTGAAAAGTGGAAGGATTTGTGTTCCTATATTATTTCCAGATTTTTTTATAATCCTGTGGGATCTTAGTGTGAAGAAGAAAGGTGCAGCTGGTGAGAAGGTGCCTTTTCTGTCTGAGTTTGTGACAGCAAAGGGGAAACCTCCCCATTAGGTGATACAGCTGGCTGCCTTTGGGGAAAAAAAAAAAAGAAGTGTGTGTGACCCATTTGGGACTAAATTTCTACATGTAGAAACTCAATGACAGATCAAAATGTTTCTCCATATTACAGCCAGAATAAGCTTTAAAAAAAATTCTTGCTGGAGACATACCTTAAATCCACCAGACAGTGAAAGTTGGAACGTAACTTGTTTGCTTAACTTGGTGCTAGTACAATAAATGACTTGCATAAGGCAATGGGTTTAGGGTTGTTCAAAGAGCGAGGATTATACAAACGGGCTATTGTGTGTTGTGTTTTCTGGTGGTTTAACTTTCTTGGATGGAGAATGACTTCATGAAAGACCACAACTCAATTCCTGGTTGTAATTTGATGGGAAACTACAAGGCTGTATTGTCGAAGGTGCAGTTTGTTGCCTCTTTTCATTTCAGCTTCATTAACCTTGGAAAATCATAGAATCATAGAATGGTTT
>NW_010330997.1:0-12226 GCF_000700745.2 Antrostomus carolinensis | reverse complement strand
GAAAAAAAAACAAAAACAAAAACAAAACCAGGAATAACCATGAAGGCTAGAACATAAAAGATACAGTATTATACATCTATAGAAAACAAAAAACAAAAAGGAACTTTATGGAATTCCACACATAATAAACACTAGAGTCCCAGTCAGAAAAAAATCAGTAAACTCTATTAAAAACAATGATAGTTCAGTACTTTACAGAACTGACAATCAGTGCAACATTACTTAAAAGTTAATCATAGTAAAATTAATCACAATATTTAGATTTTTCTCAGCAGAGATTCCATTCATCTTTATTTAAATCTATACAGTATGTAGCATAATCAATGTAAATTGCAGGAACAGCAATAAGAACTTTTTACACCAATCTCAGAAGAAATTTTCCCACTGTTTTATGACATATTCGACTTAAAATTTGGGTAAGTATAAGGAGATTTAATGTATTTTCTGGTAAGTAAGTAAGTGTTTTACATATTTCTGTGCTTGCTCTAGAACAGAAAAGTTTATTGTCTTTCCTTTTGTTATTTACATCAGTGCAACCACAGGTAAGTAAACAGTATAAAATAGTACAGGAGAAGAATTACTTTTTTTTTTAATTTTTCAAAGAGGAAAAATATAAGGCATAGGATTATTAATCTGGTCTTCATTAACACACATTCAGACTGCTAAAATGAATGATCATTTTCTATCTGAAATAATGATTTTATATTTTTAGTGATATTGTCTAAAGTTTCCTGACTTCAGACAAAAAGTGAAACTCTCTAATTTACCAATAGCTGGTTTGAATTAGTTCTATTAAATAGAATTACACTATTTTAGGTTCTAATTACACACATGAAAAGATTATAATAAAATGTAAGGATTAAATTAACCTGATGGAATCCAACCAGAAGGTTGCTTTGGAAGCTAGGTGATGCCAAACATCCAAGCTCCCTCTTTCAGCCCTTCAAATAATTTAACACTAAACTCACAGTTATGACTTAAGAAAAAACATTGTAAATGTCTTCAATATCACTTAGATTATATGTAGCTTGCAAAGCAGTGAATTGTGGGGGTTTTTGTTTACTTGCAGACTTGAGTTGCTAGAAAATATTTAATATAATTAAGCTATTTAAAACATTTCATAGCTATTCATATTTCTTTATAGAGAAAAGGAGATCTTCTAAAGTGCTTATGTGATAAATGTTCACTCTGGGATTGCCATTCTCTGTGAAACTCCGACTCCCACAGAAGTAGAGGCAAACAGTTTGCCAAAATGAGTTCGTGCAAATTCATTTTTCAAATGAATTCATGTAACTTATATTTCTGAAGTTGTCCTAGAAGACCACAGGGAAAGATTTATAGGGTGAGAAACTTCTGAGGAGAGAAGGAGGCATTTTGTTATTTAGAGAAACTTCCGGCGTAAAAGGACCAATGCACTTTCCAGAATCCATCTTTTTTCAAAACCAGCACATATATACTTCCCCCCCCGCCCCAACCCCCACCAAGGAAGAGGCAAACAATCATCAATAGCCATTCTCTCTCTTATTATGTCTTGTCTGTTAATTTAGAAGATCCTTTACACTTCTGTCAAATGGATCTCACCTCTTCTAAGCAGTTCTTGATCCTCAAAGGGTATTCCATGGTTGTAAAAAACAACCCCTGTTATAAACACCAGTACAACAACCAGATGTTGACTCACAGGATCTGTTCACTTCTTCTCAGGTCTTTACACCAGCAGGATCAAAGAGAGAAAAAAACACATAGTTTCCTGCCTCCTTGACCATTTCCTCATGTGTCAGAAAGAAGACAGGAAAGCATTCAACCTTCTCCTGTAAGCATGAGCACTGTATTTAAAACATTGTCTGGAAAATCAACACATTTTGCATTTTGTATAAAAAACAGAGCCAGACCTGAGATCTGAAAACAACAACAACAACTAACTCCTCCATTTTCAGGAAGGATAGTTTCATCCTTTTCTTGCCTGATGAAATTTTGTGTCTCGTTATTTGCTCATGAATCTCACACCCAACTGGGATACTTCAAAGCCTTGTGGTCAAGTTCACAGCTTCAGTCTTTCTCAGAATGAAGTCTCAAGGACCTAAAATAAAGTTTACAGTTCTGAGTGAATACTTTAGTGAGAAGGCTACTATGCAAAAAAATGGGTCTCTCTTTCTCCAAAAAGGTGCTGTAGAAGCAAGCTTGACAATTTCTGTATCTGCACATTAGGCATCACTGGAAAGTAGGTGTTGTGAATTGATCATAAATTTATTTAATGATTAATTATACTCATGTTGAATCTTTAGACTCTGCTCCAGCTTAGGTGGACTAGATCTTAGCCCAGCTCTTAGTAGGTGTCACTGTTTTCCAGGCTGGAGTATCTCACCTTTTAAATATAATTTAATTTATTTTCATCTATATGCATGACTTCCCTTTTGGCTGCATTGAACCAGATATTGTTTGATTATGTGCACCTTGTCAAATGATCCAGATAACTCTGTACAATAATATATCCTCTTTATTATTTACTACTTTCTCAATTTTCAAGCCATCTACAAATTTCATTAGTAATGGTTTTATGATTTCTTTTAGTCATTGATAAAAGTACTCCACAGCATGAAACCCAGAGCTGAACCCAATGAGACCTTACAGAACACAAGAGCTCTGATATTTTTAATTTGTGGGTAATTTCAAAAACAATAAGACATAAAAAATATTTTCTCGTATGTAGTGGGTTTTTTTGTTTGTTTGTTTGGTTGGTTGGTTTTTTTTAGAATGGACAATACTATGGATAATCTACATTATTGAAACAATTAGGTTACTAAACATGACCATAACTGTTTTTTTTCTTGAAATATTGACACATATTTATACTTCTTTGGACAATGATTAATTAAGCTTTCCATAGTTTGTGTTTCTTTTACATTAGAAAGCAAACATGGGTGCATAGGAAACAGAAAAATAAGACACAATTTTAAAGTATGAATTTTAGTTGCTTAAGAATTAAATATCTCAGTTTTGGGTTTCCTTTGTTTTTAAAGAGAAAATATTTTATAAGAATTGATAAAGATATTTTGAACAGTATTTCATCATTCATTTGTATTACATATACTGTCACTTTGAAAAACACACTGAGAATTTAAAAATCTGAAGTGCCTCTTTCTTCAACAGTAAAATAAAAAAAATAAACCAAACCGAAACAAAACAACTTATGTATTCATTAACAAGCCAGAAGGCAGATAAAAACCTGCCTCTACTTTAGTAATCCAGATTTTATATAGGAAAATAGATAATTCCACTCTTCAAAACTGAGAGTTCATAGGTAGGTAAATGTGAAAAGGAACGAAACATTAAAAATATTTCCTAAAAATCATAATATTTTATTTGAATGATAACTTATGTCACAACCACATCATCTGTTTATTTCTAGTAATAGCAATTAATAGTTCTTAAAAAGTAAATATGCATAGAACTTGATTAAACTAATTTTTCGTTTTACATTACTTTTGAGTTATTTTTTTTTTTCTTTCTATGACCTTTAACATCTTCACTCCACATATAATTATAAACCTTCAGGTGGGAAGAAAAAGTTCTTGGTTTTACTTCTTCTTAAACTTTTTTGGAGTCTGATATTTTCAGTTTTACCACTAACTAAAACATAAGGGATATCATCCTTACCTAAAAATTAAGGAGGATTAGTTTTCACTGGTTGAATTTGTGTCAAATTAATTCCTAACAACTACAGTAAGTAATACAGAAGTAAGAAATAACAGACATCTATTTATTTCCTGTAATTATCCATCTGGTTGTAAAATTCTACCATTTTATTTTTGCTAATTTAAAAATAGTTTGTGTGTGATTAAAGTCTCAGATTGTCATAACTTTTTCATGGCTTTATAATACTTGATTTCATTTAAAATAATTAAATAGTTCTCTGACAAAGTACACACTTTTTTTAAATTTTTTTTTAATCACTTCCTACCCAGTTATATCTAAGGCCAGATTTCAGTCACCTGAATCTGTCATAGAAAATGCACACCAATGAAAATCCTAATTTAGAGAACTCTTTATGTTTAATTTGGTTGTCTGTCCTCAATAACTTAAAAGGCAAGCTATCAACTTTTTCACCAGCACCTGTACGTTATCACAAATAGTTCTATATTAACTTATGATGAAGCATACATAATCCTTGACCTTTCTTCTTACATAAACATTAAACTCTTGCAAATGCTGAATGTTATAGGTGAGAGTATTTAGCTACTAATCATAGTTGATCCAATTGTTGGTTTTTTTAAAGTTATCTATCTCCTTGAGAACAACAAAATTCTGTAACCATTCATAAAGATAAAATGTCATTCAGCACATTTCCATACAATTTTTAACAAACAGAATAATATAATTTAGAATATTTGTATGCCCTCTTAAGACAAATGTCACTTTTTCCTAAAAACTAAGTTAATTAGAGTGCATGCAACAGGTCTGCTTACAAGTGGCAGTTTAGGTACATGCTTAAACGTTTCCAAAATCTGGAAACTATGGCTCTTTTATTTTCTTTTTTAGGCTACCTAATCAGCAGATTTAAAATACCCGAAATACAAGTTCCTCCAATATATTTATGATAAACTTTTGTGACTAATTTTTGCATGACTAAAATTTCAACTTTAAGAGCAGTCTGTATATCAACTTAGTCATCTAATTAGAGCATGGAAACACTTCAACAAACCTTAAGAAATGTTCAATAACAACTATTTTAAAGAAGCTTTCCTTGTCATCAGAAGATGCATTTGAGATTTCCTCTATATTAGACTGCCTGAGATCTAAGACAAAGTGCTTTAAATAAAGTGAACCAAACTAATTTCTAAACTAACTCATTCCAGACAGTCTGTCAATATTTCTAAATTTAATCAGATAATGGTGCTTTGTACAGAGATGGCTATACTTGAAAAGGTACGAGATTTTCACTTGTGGTCTCACAATTGCTCTGCAAATGCCAATTCAACACTAATGCTCATAGTATTTAGCTGGGAATTGCTAGGATGTCAGCAGCTCCCTTGGTCTAGTTTGAACACTTGAACTACTTGATAGGTAATTAAGGTTGCCCTCAAAAGTCTGTAGCTTTAGCTAAACGCTAAAGTCTGTGTCAAGTGATTTTATTTTTTTTCCCCCAATTCATCCTACTCTCAGTTTCCATGTAGTCAGTCCTCTCACTTCTGCAAAGTACCTCAGTGAGATCTAATTTAGTGCATGTGGACATTAGATGCCACTGAAAAATTCCTCCTAATGAAGTTAGGGAACAAATCCATACTACAGTTCTGTCTGAAACATCCCAGACAGGTAGCGTTCACCAACTGTGCCTGCAAAGTAGTTTGGTTTATACACAGTAAGTTTTAGGTATTCAGTATGTATAGGCTTTTTGCACATGGAAACCTATACTGTGATTGCATAAGAGATGTGGTGCATCCTGGAAATACCTGTCTTGTCATTAAGAAAAATTCTGGAAGGAAAAAAAGCAAAACAAAAACCAAACCAAACCAACAAACAAAAAAACCCCTCACTTGCCCACTTGGTTACTTACATAAAATTGAAGTTTTATCTCTGAGACTGAAGGGTGTTATTGATCCCCAATACTTTGAACTGTGTCCTTGGCACATGCGTGCATTTAAATGCTGACTGTTGTCATGTCTTGGATTCCTGTCTGTAAATTTTTCCCATATCAGGAAAGAAGGAAACGTGACTCAGATTCACTGATCCTCTTGCTTGGAATAAAGGTGCAAAAACACTGAACTGTAAATAGACAAATTTACTCAATAGCAGTAGCTAAACTTAAGAGGATACAATGAGGTATAGAGTTGATTGTTATACCCCATTTGTGTGTGGTCCATATCTTACATTACAAGAAAGAAAGGAGGGAGAGAGAGAGAGAGAGATAAAAGGACAGAGAGATATCGCTAGTTTTGTTTCCAATGCTGGTCCAGCCAATGGGGATGTCCAATCCTTGGGACTGCTTATGCACACAGCAATCTTTTCAGTTTTTGTAGGCAGTTGGCCTCCTTCCCTTAGTTAAGTTTCTCGCTTGTCATGCTAATTAGATGTCATGTGCAGTTCTTGCCTTAGAGTGCTCTGGGAATGTGTCAGTGGGCTAGTAGAGTCTTCAGGTTGTCTTCATCTCCCTCTGTCAGAATTACTGCTGTTTGACCTCTTCTAGGCACAGGTATGGTTTAGAGACAAGTCCCTTACCCTTCACTCATACTCACTGGGTCAGGTTACAAGAGAAGGGAGCTGGCTCAGAAAAGTGATGTCCTGTCTCTGCAAGACACACTTCTCTGATCGAAACCTGCCCCACCTCCCCTCATTACCATGCAAGTGGGACAAATGTTTGAGACATTTATCCAGGGTTTGAGACTTTTAACCCCATATTGTCTGCACCCTTATAACTGTGGTGATGGCAGTGACACTACTGAAATCTCAAGAAAAGCACTAAATATCAAGTGAAGAGAACAAAACATAACCCTTATATGCCCCAAAAGGGCCTACACTGTGTTGAGTTAAAATAGCAGTTTCGTATGGAATAAAAAGAGTGTTGGTGGAACAAGAAATTTGCTTGATTTTTGATAGCAGTTAGGGGATTTTTGAGACCTGAGCTTTTTTCACTAGTGAAACTACATTTCCACCACCTCCCTTCTTTTTCTATGAGTACAATCTGTATGAAACTAAAAGATTTGTAAATTGAAATTATATGCTGGAGACTGACCCATGGGTACCACTCCAAAGGACAACAAGAGCATGAAGGGCGCTCCTAGGGACTGTACACGCCATTGGCTGGACCAATGTTGGAAGCAGGACTAGTGATATCTACCTGTCCCTCTCTTTCTCTCTCTCTTTTCCTCCTTTCTTTCTTGAATGCTAACTGTACCCTGGGCTGTGTTAAGAGACGAGTAACCAGCAGGTCCAGGGAGGTAATTCTGCCCTTCTACTCTGCTCTCGTGAGACCCCACCTGGAGTACTGTGTCCAGCTCTGCGGCCCCCAACAGAAGAAAGACATGGACCTGTTGGAGCAAGTCCAGAGGAGGGCTAGGAGGGTGATAAGAGGGTTGGAGCACCTCTCCTATGAGGACAGGCTGAGAGAGTTGGGGCTGTTAAGCCTGAAAAAGAGAAGGCTCTGGAGACATCTTATAGCGACTTTCCAGTACCTGAAGGGAAGTACAAGAAAGCTGGGGATGGGCTTTTTACAAAAGTAGGTAGTGATAGAACAAGGGTCTTTAAGCTGGAAGAGGGTAGGTTTAGATTAGATATTAGGAAGAAATTCTTCACTGTGAGGGTGGTCAGACACTAGAACAGGTTGCCCAAGGAAGTTGTGGATGCCCCCTCCCTGGAAGTGTTCAAGGCCAGGTTGGATGAGGCTTTGAGCAACCTGGTCTAGTAGAAGGTGTCCCTGCTGATGGCAGGGGGGTTGGAACAAGATGATCTTTAAGGTCCCTTCCAACCCTAACCATTCTATGATTCTATGTTTTATAAACTCAAAAGAACAAAGATTCACCATAAAATGTCACTGAATGGTAATTAATAAATATTAACAAATACTAGTGGATATTAGTCTATCCTATTTAATAGAACTATAAAAGGACTATAATAGGACTGGATTAACACTTGAAAAAAAAAACCAAAACAAAACAAGAAAGGACTGTCTTGGGTTTGTGTGGCAAGGTTTTGGTAGCAGAGTGGGGGGCATAAGGGTGACTTCTGCAAGGAGCTGCCAGAAACTTCCCCCAGGTCCGACAGAGCCAATGTTAGCCGGCTCCAAGATGGACCTACAGCTGGTCAAGGCGGAGCAATCTGTAGCAATGGTAACGCCTCCGTGATAACATAATTAAGAAAAAGGGGAAGAGAGGAAGAACAGAAAGGCACACTTTGCAGCTGGAGAGAGATGAGTGAGAAGATGTGAGAGAAACAACCCTTGAGGTGTTCCAGGTGCCATGGTAGAGATTCCCCCGCAACTCATGGTGAAGACTATGGTGAAGCAGGCTGTCCCCTGCAGTCCCTGGAGGTCTGTGGTGGAGCAGATGTCCACCTGTAGCCCATGGAGGACCTCACACTGGAGCAGTTGGATGTCTGAAGGAGGCTGTGACCCTGTTGGGGACCCATGCTGGAGAAGGTTCATGCCAGGACCTGTGGCCCCTGTGGAGAGAGGACCTCACGCTGGAGCAGGTTTGCTGGCAGGACTTGTGACCCCGTGGGCAACCCACACTGGAGCAGTCTGTTCCTGAAGGACTGCACCCCATGGAAAGGACCCATGCTAAAGCGGTCCGTGAAGAACTGTCATTCACGAGAAGGACTCACAAAGGAGAAGTCTGTGGAGGACTGTCTCCCGTGAGAGGGGTCCCACGCTGGTGTGGGGGAAGAGTGTGAGGAGTCCTCCCTCTGAGTAGGAAGGAACGGCAGAAACAAAATATGATGAACTGACCACAACACTTTTTCCTCATCCCCCTGTGCCACTGGGGAGGAGAAGGTGGAAATTGGGAGAAAAGTTAAGCCCAGGAAGAAGGGAGGGGTGGGTGGAGGTGTTTTAAGATTTGGTTTTATTTCTTTTTTTATTATTATTTTTTTCCCCAGGTTGTGTCTGTTTTGCCTGTGATAGTAATTGGTGAGTGATCTCCCTTTGTCCTTATCTCTACCTACAAGCCTTTCATTATAGTTTTCTACCCCCTGTCCAGTTGAAGAGGAGGAGTGACAGAGTGGGCTTTGGTGGGCATCTGGCATCCAGCCAGGGTCAACCCACCACAAGGTCTAAGAGAAAACAGCAAGAAAGTCCTGGTGAAATTCTGTCATCTAGGACCAGAAATTTAAATGCCTCTGCAGTCATAAAAACCAGAGCAGTTTTCCACAACCAGATGTGTTTTAGAAGACAGAGTAGGTATTCTACCTCTTAGTCTTGTGGTCACAACTGCTGTTGACCTGTTTATGAGCTACAGCAATAGCTTGCAGTGATCATGTGCTTGGCTTCCCATGGGAATCTCAATGTCTCAGAAGATTTCTTTACCAACTCCAGATTGTGCTCTTGCTGTCCTTTGGGACAGTACCCATGGGTCAATCTCCAGCATGTAACTTCAACTTGCAAATTCTAGGCCCTTCCTTTCCCTGCTGAGACTTTGAGCCTTTTTTTTTTTTTTTTTTTTTCCCCTTTTCTTCTAATCGTGCCAGACAAACAGATCTCCATTGCCATGGATATTAAAATTCTCTGTATGCCTCAAAAAGCTCATTTCATTACAGATCATGTCAGAACAAAGGGTGGCAATTCTCCGTTACTCTAAACTACCATGGGAATTTTTTAAACTGAGTTTGTTATATACCTGCATTATGTTACTGTCAAACGTATCTACTATAATATCTAACACAATATCAAAAATGTAAAATTAATGTCTCTCCCTTGCTAAGGCTGTGTACCTTGTGTGAAATTTAGGACTGCAGGAATTTGGTATACAAGTTATAAATCCCTGAAAAGAATGGTTTATGATGAAAACTTTGACAAACCTAACTATAACTGCACAAACACATCACTAGCATGAGAAAAATCAATGTTTTTACAGTAACAAAACGTGTTATTGCACTTGTAAATTTACGTTCTTTATTTCTATAGGCAAGTAGTATAGTAAATTACAATACAATTGTTACATGTTGCAAATGTGAGAGATTATGATCATAACATTGAAATTTTATGGCTACATAGGTAAATTTGTATGAAGGCAGTGAGGGCAATAAAGTTTCAAAACTATTGTCTTTGATTTTTTTATTATTATTATTATTATTATTATTATTATTATTATTATTATTATTATTATTATTATTATTAATTGGAGCAGAAAGGGTTAACCTTTCCTGATTAATAACACCATTGAGGAAGTAACAAATAAAATACTTTCATATATCTTACAACATTTCCATATATGAAAAAAACTATTAAATTAACATTTTATTTAGGAAAATAAGTAGCATGTGATCAGTAAGATTGTGCACAAGTCTTCTGCTGAAGGGTTAAATAATCTAATGGATTGCCTAGGCTTTGAATTGACATATCTGTTAAGAATAATTTTCCTTCCCCTTAAAGTCAAATATGAAAGCATGTGGTGTACATATCATCCTTTTTTTTTCTTCTTAATGCTTCAGTCCACAAAGTTGCAAAATTAATCTTTTGATTCAGTTTGTAAATGTTTTTTTTTTTTTTTTCCCTGTAGCAAAACTATGTCTTCTCCAGCACTGTTTGCTGAAGCAATTTCCTAAGAGAGAAACAGATTTGTACAAGAGTTAAGGAAAATTGTTTCTGTGTTTTCCCATTTGAGGCTTACCTCCTCCAAGTTAAAGCATTTGCTATATTTGTAACCTGAAATTCCCATTGCTGATATTTTTTTATTGTTTTGTTTTTTTTTCCCAGTGATTGAGTATAGGGCACATTTATCCAGATTCTTAAGCCTGAAGGCAGATTCTTGAACCACACTTATATTGAAGCAGTTAAGTCTGCAAAAGACATACAAACAGGTTTGTTATCCTTTCCAATTAAAGATGATAATTATGTTAATACAAATTCTCATGTGGATAAGAACAGAATGAGACCACATTTGTGCCTGCACTAAAGGTTTGGCTTCATGGCTTCTGTGATGTGGCTAGCTATCTTCTATCCCAAACGTTGCCACTAATGGAAAGCAAAAGTCTGGAATTTTGTAGCTGGGGCCCAAGTCCACCATACTTTTTGAGTGCTCCTTTAAAGTGAAAATATCAAAAGACACTGAAGGACTGAAGGCTTATTATCCCTCATGCCAGTGCCTGTCTGGAATACTAAAATAATACACAAGTTCAGAGTAAGACTTTAGATAGAAAGATCGCCAATCTGTTGGTGAGAAAGGTTTGAAGATTTGAAAAGAAATGCAGCTCCTGGGTCTTGAAGAAAAAATATTTTACTTCAGATCTTCCCAGCAGGACTAACAGACCAACACCTTCTAGAGGCTTTCTGGGCTAGGTGCTCTTCACCAAAATCAGATGCAGGATGCTTTCTGCCCTCTGTCACCTCAAAGGCTTAACCACGGATAAACTACCTCCCTGTCATATGCATGTCCCTGGTAAGTTGCAGTGTCTTTCAGAATGCAGTTGTGCTGCTAGACATCAACCGCCAGGTTCGCCAAGGCTGGTCATCTTCGGAAGATTTCAGAGTCAATGGTGTCTCCCTCTGTCTCTAAATGGCCCATCCCAACCCAAAGTGAATCAGCCATATTAAGACAAACATGCAGCTTTCCTCCTTCCTGCCCAGCCTCCAATCTTTTAACATGTATTGGACTTTCAAAGTAAACTGGAAATAGGCACATTAAATACTTCTACCATCTGTCACAAAACATTTACAACAGATTTTCAAATCTTCAGCTGCTAAAACAATGGTAATGAATGCCTTAGCTTTTAGTAGTAAATAAGAAAAAAGAAATCAATCCATTGTGAACTGAATGGTACTTTTTTCCCAAACTTTTATCTTTTTTACAGATTCATAAGCAAATATTTGCACTTCATAGTACACTGCTAGGAAAAAAAAAAATAAAAAAATTAAGAATTTACACTTTTACCACATTATATTTCAGATATTTGACTTATCAAAATTAGAAGTATTTTGTTTAATTCAGTGGCTTGGAGTTAATGAAATATCATTGTCACAGATGACAGAAAAAGAAAGAAAAAAGATAGAGTTCAAAGTATATCATCAGGTCAAACCAACATAATTAATAAGGTGTCCTGGTTTTTAGCTGGAACAGAGCTGGGTTTCTTTTTAGTGGCTAGAATAGTGCTGCATTTTGCTTTCAGCCTGGAACTTGTTATGAGAGAAACACTGATAACATACCAGTGTTTGCATTTTTGTCACTGGAAGTGAAGGACTTTGTGTTCTGTTAGTCTACAAGCACAAGATTTAAGGGGGTGAGGAATATTTAAATTAATAAGCTAAATTGGCATTTGGATATTCAAATGGGATATTCCATATATCATGTCATGACTAGTATATTAATGAGGGTCTCTTCCTCTTTTGGTCTCTGACTTTCACTCGGGCTCTCGCGCTTCCGGGATTGCAGTTTCAGTTCAGGATTGTTGCTCCTCTGGGATTGTTACCTGGGAATGGGCCAGGCTTGGTGAAAAATTGCACTGTGTACCACTGATTTCCATATTTTGTTACTGATATATTTATCACTACAATTTTAATCACAGAATCACAGAATGTTGGGGA
>NW_010330996.1:308-53047 GCF_000700745.2 Antrostomus carolinensis | reverse complement strand
TCCAAACCATTCTATGATTCTATGAATGTGATCTTACCTTTACTTAGATTCTGCGTTCCCTGTCTTTGCAGAGGGGTGGGATCCCATCGTGCTCCCTTCAGGACCACTGTGTCAGTCCATGTGAAGGCATCGGTTCCCTGTGCTCAAATTAAAAAGTCAGCCAGCATCAGTAGGATGTCAGAGGCTGCAGAAGAGATTTGTGATCACAGCTTGCCTACAGGTAGTGCTTTAGTCCAAATAAATCCCCTGCTTTTTAAGCAGGGTCAAAATGAATTCAGAAGGCTGATACTTAAAGGCTGCAGGAAACTTTATATAAATGGACTGCCTTAGAAATCAAAAGCCAGGGGCCTGGAAAGGCTGGGCTACTTAGCTGACAGCTGTCTTGAGGAAAAGACACTTCATGTTAGGAAGCTGGTGTAATTTCAACACCCTACCACCTCACATGTAACAGAGCCTGGGCTTTGTGTTTATCACAGTAGGGACTCTGTTTCTTAAGTCTTCTTTTTTCTTTTGCTTATGTTGCTATAAACTCCTTCTCACTCATTATTGACCCCTGAGTACCAGTTTACATGTTGTGCAAGTTCCACTGGTGTCTCCTTGCGAGTTGTACAGCGTGAGTAAGGGAGAATTGAGTATTTTATGCTTAGACTGATAACGTTTGCCTATCAAAATATAAAGGCAACTGTGAATGATTGTGCCACTGGTGCATTCTAACCACGAAGTTTGATGTGATTTGTTAAAATTTTTGTGCACTTGCATTATTTAAGCTGCTTTTACAGTACAGCATTTTCAGTTGATTGGCCAATTAATTTTCCGGGTTTATATTTGAATAAAAATCTCTTCCCACTCTCCTTGGCCTGGTTTCTAAACAGGCTTGGCTTAAACAAGCTTTATTGTAATCTTTCTGCTGCCTTGGATGTCATCACACTTTGCAGAGTGAAAATTGTACCAAATTCATATGAAGCAGAAAAAGAGAAGCAAAATGTAGACAGGGAAACACAATTTTCAAACTGACTTAACAACTCCAGTATGCTCAAACTAGAGCAGTGGGAGGAGGTATCTTCTACTGAAAACAAATATGAGGAAAAAAAAAACCCCAAACCAACCCCCCAAAAAAGAAAAAAACCCCAAAGATACTGCAAGAAATGTGAGGAATTTGACAAAAAAGAGAGAGCAAGATCTACAGAAAAAAGGCAGAAATAAATCTGTAGAGATTTTATAAAATCAATAATGGCACATTGATTTTAAGGCCAGAAAGGACCACACTACTCTTCTGCACTGACTTCTGATTACACTGACAATTTTTTATAACAAGACTATGACATATACTTATTGCTTAATTTATTATTAAAGCTGCTTGGGTGCTACAGCAATAGGAGCTATCTAAAAATCACATGAAGAACAGACTAGAAAAATGCCGAGATTGAGCTACAACTTACCTTTAATTTACATCAAATCTTGGTCTGAAAGGTATAAGAACCAACTGTAATTGGCCTTTTTTCTTTTATTTAACCAGGTTTCTAGACAGAGTCTGCAACACTTTTCCTCCCTTTAAACCTGTCTTCGAAAACCTGAGGTTTCCAAATCGAGTCTTTTAAAATAATTTACTTCTATAAAACCAGCAATTAAGGGGGGAAGATGAGTGATAATTGGTTTTGATCAATTCAAATTTTATTTATAATTTGGATGCTTCACTTCATATTCAAGGCAGCCCTCTCTATGCCAATGTGCTCCAAGCCTTTACGCACTTAGCCAGCGTGGCATTTTAGGTCAGCTGAAACAGATGATGGCCAGATTTGCCTCAAGTATTATCTGTCAGACTAAACTGTGCTTTCTTTTTGATCAAATTTTAGCTGTGTGATACACGTGTATGTATGTTCCTCTGACACTGTGACTGATTGGAATTATACTGTAGCAAATCTCCAAACTTCAGCTTGCCTGAGTATCATCGCTTTTCAAGGATCCCCTTTTTGCATTCTAATCCACCTTGGAGGTTGATCTCTGTGTTATGTACCCACCTCAGTGCTGTATGAGGGGATCCCTTTTCTGCTGGGGGCTTGTTGCCCAGCCAAATATTCTTATATTGGCCTGACTGACTTCTAAGAGACCTATCCACCGATTCTCTGTCACTAGCCTGACCACAGCAATAGGCAGCTCTCCTCACAAAAGCTGGACTGGAGAGGAAAGCCAGGAATATCCCAAATCTTTGCTAAAGAATCACATTCCCAAGAGCATCAGACAGTTTGCTGTGGAGGGAGGAACTTAAAATTGCTGAATAATGTGACTACTAAAGAAAAGAGGAGAAACAAGGAATGGAGAACTGGCTGGATCCCAGGCCTTTAAGAAAGAAAGGACCCAGCAGATGGATGTGCTTCCAACCAACTTGTGTTCATTGAGAAGGTCTTGAGTGGGTGAAGTTGCCATCAATTTCTTGTGGCTGTGAACCTTTCACCCCATTGGACACCCACAACCAACAAGACGAAGTTCAATTTGCTGCTCTCCTTAACTAATGTGTTTTATCATACCTGTTTGTGCACTTTCTTCTTTAGATAAGCCTGTGCCCACAGATATGGATACTATAAGATACGTATGCACAAGTCATTCTCTTTCTTCCTCCTGCTTGTTTAACCCTGGGGCCAGTTGTGTCCCAGCCAAGAGTCGCCTCATTGGTACTAATAGAACAAGCATGGGGAGGAGCACCCATGGACATGGGTGTCACATCTGCTGCCGCTCCCTGGCCGTGCTTCTTGCGTGGGAGGTGCAATAGGTGCTGAGCCCTTGCCCGTGTTTGTTGGGGGTTTCCTCTGAGCAGCCCCAGGGTGCAACTTGGGAGGTATGTGGGGACAGCCAGAAGATATCTAGAAAGCAGGTAGTACCATGAATGGAGAGAAGCAAGGTATGGCCAGCATCTGGCCAGGCCTCAACAATTCTGGAAGTGAACTTCCTGAGGGCCAGGGAGGAGCAGGGAGAGATTTTGGCAACTCAACCACAGCATAGACTAGCAGGGTAGATCTGCTGGAAGGACACCATTATGTTTATAGGCTTTTCTATTTAGGCATTTAATTTCCATTCTGTTTCACCTGATTGCTTTATCTGCATAGACGAAGATAACTATCGTCGTTTATAGCTGTATAAAACCTGACCTTCTGGGAGTTTAAAAGCCATCCTATTTTTGTCTTTTTTTTTTTTTTAATTGATTGCTGGACACAGTACAGATGATGACTGAGGTTGATCCACCTCAATATTTTAGCTGAGTCACAGTTGTTTTACTCCCTGGATAGCGTGGCCACTCCCTGGAGCACCTTTGCCATGTTTTTACATGAATCAGAGTGTGCAGATGCAGGATGTGACTTGTCCATATCCTTGTTAAGCACGGCTACAGTTTTCAAGGCATTGCTATCACCTCACTAGTTGTTTACTAGTTTGTGTTGATTGAGTTGAGACTGATTTAGAGTTGTCCTTCCTTTAGAGTGACTCTTCCAGACAGTAATAGTGCTCCTTCATGGTCAGCCTTTGCTAAAGTATTGAAATGCAAGAAGCAAATCTTGTCTGTGGCTAGACCAATGTTACTGGAAATGGTTTTGTTCAGATGAAAGTACTTACTTAGAAAGCCTCAACATGAGGCAGCCTTGCTGTTAGTCTTCCTTGAGGGAATGTGCATTATTTTCCTGAACAAACACTAAAGAACCTGTTGCAAGTGTCTCCTCCTGCAGAGCTGACAAGTGAGTAGTCACACACAATAAGGGAAGGGGATAGGATGTGGATTTTAGGGTTTATCTTTTTAAGAAAGATGTTAGGAGTCAGTTTTATCAGAGAGAAATTTAGAAGGTGGTGCAACACTTGCCATTGCAATGTGTTGATTGCAACCATAAATATGCCCAATAGCAGGAAGGTAAGTATTGCCATTTATATTTTAATAAAACTTGGGTTTTTTCTTCTGTCAGTCTAAAAGTCTACTGGGCATTTCTGCAGAATTCAATATGGGTGAAGACTGAGATATATACAAAGGATCACAGAAGGGTGGGGTTGGAAGGGACCTCTAGAAATCATCTTTTCCAATCTCCCTGCTCAAGCAGTGCCACCTAGAGCAGGTTGCCCAGAACTATATTCGGATGGCTTTTAAATATCTCCAAGAAGGGAGACTCCACAACCTCTCTGGGCAACCTGTGCTAGTGCTCAGTCACCCTCACAGGAGAAAAGTGTTTCCTAATGGTCAGAGGGACCCTCTTGTGTTTCAGTTTGCACCTGTTGCCTCTCCTCCTGTCACTGGGCACCACTGAAAAGAGCCTGACTCTGTCCTCTTTGCACCCTCCCTTCAGGTATTTATACACATTGATAAGACCCTCCTGAACCTTCTCTTCTCCAGGCTAAACAGCCTCAGCTCTCTCAGCCTCTCATAAGACTAGAGATGCTCGAGTCCCTAAATGCCCACCTCAACCCTCCTCTGACCTTTAGCTGAGTCACGTCCCCATCATATCCTAGACAACACTCCTGGGGCACCCATCCCTGCTCACCCACTGGCTGCAGCATGTGGGTGCAGGTGGAGACTCACCCACAGGAAAGGCAAACATGGCAGCAGTGTTGAAAGCACGACTGTCACTTCCCAAGGTGCCCACCAGCAACTGGTTTTGAGCTTGTTCTCCTGCAGAATGGCTACCCTAGTCCAAGAAGCAACCTGTTGCAAAACCCTTCTCCCACTGCAAAGCTCACTCTCTGTCTCAGGTGGAAAGCTGTCTCAGCAGTGGTTCCTCAGGGCCTTTGTGGGCAGGTGTAGACATGGCACCCCATATCAAGTCACGCTTCTCTGCCTGTGACTGTACTCCAGGCTGGGAACTTTGTGATGGGACGTGTCAGGACATCCCTGGTTGTTGGAATGAAGCAGTTACTGAGAGATCTGTTGGTTTTCCTGGGTCTGTAAGAAAGCAGGAAGAAGCTTTTTGATAAATGTCTTTTGTTCTGGTTTGGTGGGTTCTGAGAGACCTGCCCATTGCATGGGCTCCTGGGCCGAGATGCTTTGAGTTGCCAGGCTCCCTGGCACTGTGGTTTTCTTTGCTCAGCTCAGGTTTCCAGGTGAGGTGGGAGAGCTCCATGGTGGAGCTGGCAGCCTTTGAGTTCATGTTAAGTTTTGCTTTTGGATGATATCTATTTTGCAACTATTTTATCCATCTCTTCTTCCTAAACCTGCATCATGGGTGGCAGGAATGATGTTTCTCCTTACCCTTTGGGTTCTCAGGCAAAGTCTTTTCAAGCATTTGAAAGGCCAAGTGCTGATCAGGTTGGAGATGTGCGGAAGTAGTCAAGGCTGCTGGTGTCTTTTTTTTCTCCTGTATAATCTTTCCACTCTGTTTAATTAATGAGGCTTATTTAATGGAGGCTCAGGTTAAGGCCATGCTAAGAAACCATGTTGCATAATTGCAGCAGTGAGCCTTGGGTTTCATTTCAGCTGAAGGGAACCAGTTTGTGCATGACAAGGCAGCTCCATGGCAGTAGGAGATGAAGGCTGGGAAGTGGTGGTGAGCACTTGAATCACCTCATAAGTGCCTTCCTGATCTGAACGCCAGTGTTCATGTAGGGGTCCCTGTAAGGGGGCCCTGCAAAAAGCATATGCCAAAGCAACATGGGGAGAGGAGGAGGTTGGACCATTGGTTTCAGAGCTACAGGGTGAATGAACTGCAGGGACCTCTCTCTTGAAGGTTGTTTATGGTGCAGGCTGCAACTGAGTTTGCTGGAGACAAAGGTGACCATTAGGAGCTAACTGGATCCCAGACCTTCAAAACAAGGGATCCAGCAGATGGATGTGCTTGCAACAAACTTGTGTTCATTGAGAGGGGCTATGTGGATGAAGCTGGCATCAACTTCTTGTGGCTGTGAACTCTCTTTCACCCCATTGGACACCCACAGCCAGCAGGACAAAGTTCAGTTTGCTGCTCTCCTTAACTAATACATTTCATCATACCTGTTTGTGCACTTTCTTCTTCAGATTAGGCTGTGCCCACAGATCCAGATGCTGTGAGATATGAGTAACTCTCTCTTTTCATCCTGCTTGTTTAACATTTGGACCAGTTATATCTCAGCCAAGAGTGGCCTCGTTGATACTAGTGCAACAAGCGTGGGGAGGAGCAGCCGTGGACCTTGGGATCACGTTTCATTCTGCTGTTGCAGGTAGCTGGCCTTGCTACCTGCATTGGAGGTGTAATAGTGCTGAGCTCTTCCCTATCCTTCTTGAGGGTTTCCTTTGAGCAGCTTCATGAAGCAACCTGTGAGGTGTTTTGGGGTGTCGGGAGGATATCTAGAAAGCAATAACTAGTGAGCAGTTCTTTCTGTGCTCTCCCAATGTAAGATACCTCTCTTTCTGGTGTGTGTTCAGAGTGACCTGGAGGAGGTCAGCCTTTGACCATCATGGACATGATAATATATTTTTGTGTGGTTTAGGATATATCTGTTGCATTGCTTTAAGAAGAGCCCAAGCTGAGTGGAGGCAGGTGGAGCTGGTCTGTCTGTGATGATGGTTTGGTGGCTGCTCAGATGAGGCAGGCTAAAAGGGCTGCAGGGTTGTGCTGGGCACCATAGCTGGGGATGTTGCAGGTAGACAGGTCTCTGGGGAGAATCAGAATCTGACCAGGCCTTGGGGTGGTGGAATGTACTTCCTTGGGATGAAGGCACAAAGTCTAAGGTAACTCAGAAAGCTACTGAGCTGGCAGGGAGTGGCACAAACTTGTTTTTAAAACCTTTATGCTTCCGTTCTACCTAATTGCTTTATCTGTATAGAAGAAGATAAATATCATTGTAAATACCTTAATAAAGCCTATTTTTATGGGAGTCTAAAAGTCTTCCAGGCTTTTTTTTTCAATGCTCAGTATGGGTGAAGATCAAGCCATGTTTGTCTCTGTGCTTTAGCTGAGTCACAGTCCTGTCATGCCCTGGGTAGGCTGGCAGCCCTCCTGGGGCACCCAGCCCCATGCATTCCTGAGCAGCAGCGTGTGGGTGAAGGCATGGTAAATGTGGCAGCGGTGTTCAAATTGTGGCTGTCACCTTGTTGGAGGTTCACCAGCAACTGATTTGTAGGTGGCCTTCCTGGAGGATGAGGGTGGCAGTCAGTGAAGCCAAAGTATTGCCCTCCTGTGTTATACTCTGACACTCCTAGTCTTCAGTGTGGTTTTAAATTGTTGCAAGCCTTGCTTTAAAAACAAAAGTAAACAAACCTCAATACTTCATAGCAGGAAATATCTACTCTAACCGAGACAGAACTACTTCCATTGGTCTTGTTTGTACAATGTCACGTTTATGGATCTGGCAATGTCAGTATGAAGTGGTCCATCAGCGGCAATGCAAGTTGGGTGTGTGAGATAGACATATCTAAAATGCTCTGGTTGTTTCTTACCTCCTTGAGTGCAACAGACAGTAGACAAACTTAGTAGCATGTCATGGATTTTTGGTACTTGCCAAAATGATTTACCTGCAGCAGTTGCCTTTGGAGCGGTTGCAAGACACCAATTTTACCAACACTGGAGTGAAACTTTTCACTAAGACTATAAGACTGGGGTTAGAAATTCACTGGACCTGAATCCCAAGCCAAGTATGTCGTGTTTCTCCAGAAACTTGTACTTTATCTGTGTACAGAGGAGCCTTGAGTTAAATGCTGTGAAGGCCTCGTGCAGCTCAACAATTATGCAGTTGAATTGCTGTGTATTCTTTACTTTTAGGACCCTTCCAATCTTCCTTTCCTCCTTTAAATTTTGGAGCTCTTCCATTGGAGTCCACTTTAGAATAGAGCTGAGACAGCATCCTTGATCCAGGTAAATACCTTGACAGCTCTCCTTGCCTGAGCTAAGCATTATGAAGGGAACGGTGGCAACTGGTCCTGGAGGAGAGCGTAGGAAATTTGTGGTCCATGAGGAAATGTAGTGACGTGGCAGCCATCAAGCTCTTTGTGCTCTGAGGCGTTGATAGTGATTGTCAGATACATGTCAGCTCAACCTCATGCAGTTATTTCTGAATAGGAAAAATCAGATATGCATGGGTGGCAACCAACAAATTACCTGAGATTATATTTACATGTAGT
Source organism: Antrostomus carolinensis (assembly GCF_000700745.2). Lineage (NCBI taxonomy): Eukaryota > Metazoa > Chordata > Aves > Caprimulgiformes > Caprimulgidae > Antrostomus > Antrostomus carolinensis. The sequence continues at coordinate 44,985 of NW_010330996.1, read as the reverse complement.
AACATTTAGTAACAATTTAGTAAGAATTGATTTTTAAATGGCTTAGAAAGCTGGGGAAGGACTTTTCATAAGGGCAGTTAATGACAAAACAAGGGAAAATGGGTTTAAGCTGAAAGAGGGCAGGTTTAGATTAGATATTAAGAAGAAGTTCTTCACTGTGAGGGTGGTCAGACACTGGAACAAGTCAGCCAAGGAAGTTGTGGCTGCTCCTCCCTGGAAGTGTTGAAGGCCAGGCTGGATGAGGCTTTGAGCAACCTGGTCTAGTGGAAGGTGTCCCTGCTGCTGGCAGGGGGGTTGGAACTAGATGACCTTTAAGGTCCCTTCCAACCCAAACCATTCTATGATTCTAAATACAAGAAATCTTGAAAAAGCCTCTGGCATTATGAAGGAATGAAGATCACAGGCTCTACCTTTCCCTAGATCATTGGCAGGAGATTCTGCCATTCTTCCTTCAATTTTGGCACAATTTCTTCTTCATCTTAAAACTATTTCTTTAGCTGGAGATACGTTCATACCATCCTAATGTATTTATGTGCCCCCTGTAGCATATTAGGATTACCTGGATGTCAACTGTAAACTTTTAAAAAGAAAGTATTATACTTCTATGCCTTTTGGTTGTGAAAATCAGATTGCAATGTTTACACTTAGTCCATATTATCGTCTAAGTTTTCTGTACTGAAAGGCATAAATAATGAATTGTTCCTTAGCCTGTTAATCTATAAAGCCTGATAACAACACTTTAAGAGAATTACTTTATTGATGATCTTTAGTAAATTAGGATGAAAGTGGAAGTGTAACCGGTGGGGAAACCAGGGGAAGACTTAGGAATGGCTTTGGTATAGGAGGTGGAGGGTATGAGATTAAACATGGGAAATGAAAGATGCAGAGAGAAAGGAGAGAGGTAGGGGAAGTAGAGTGGTCATACTCTTAAATGTAAATATGTTTTTCATCTGAGTCCCACTGAAAACAACCAAGTACTTTAAAAATAAATAGGCAAAAGCACAGTTGCTCTTAAAGCTTGTCATATTTTATCGTAGATCTTTTGCTGACATTGTTTTCTTATTGACGTCAATGGAGGTTTCAAAATCAATTGAAAGCATCTGTCTGTTTTATATACACATTGAAGTCATCAGGAGAAGTGGTATATAGTCTTTCCCTGGAATACACTTGATACTAGCCCAACATGTCTTTTTCATTCCAAATTTTTATCATTAATCCCTGACTTTGTATTTTCTGCAGTGTAACATGTCGTAGGGCAGATGTATTGGAGAAGGGTGCACTGTAATATATAACTGGTTTTACCAAATCCATCAAACTCATTTTCATCTGAAATACACTATTATTTATTTTGCTCTTTTGCCAGTCACTTTTGAGATTTAATATTTCTTTTAACATTTTAAAGGACAACTCTCTTTTAAGGAAATAAAGTTCAAACTCCATTGTTTTAACTTCTGTATCTATTCATAATTTTTTTTTTGTCCTAGTGTATTAGGATGAATTATTTTCACACAATTTTCACTGCATGATTACATTGATGTATTTGTTTAACTTCCAGTAGTGACCCCTTTTTTTTAGAATACTGAATATATTTTTGTTGCATCCTTCCAAAATGACACTGGGAAGAGGTGTGCTTTGCCTGAAATCATCTTATCTCCTCAAGAAATTGTATGATTGCTGCTGGGTTTTTTTTTTCAGTCTGACCATGTATGGTCAGAAGTGTCTCATGCAGAGAAGCACAAAAACCATGAACTAGTACATGAAGAAAAAAGACTGTCTAACTTGATATCTAGTGAAGTACAAGGTGATTATGTTTAGATGAGGCTAAATATTTTGTAGGTTTGGGTCATTTAAAGCCCTTTTCTTTGAATATTTCCAAGTAGTGAACAAAATAACTTTGTCTAAAGAAGGTTTGTGGTCACTCCAAGTGCCCTGAACCCAGCTAGCATAGTAGTGCTCTGTACTCAGAGTGTAAAGGAAAAAATAAATATCAAATATGGCTTGATTCTTGAAGGAGAGAATTTAGAAAGGTCTGAAAGGGCAAAACAGCTATTTTCCCAGAAATCCAGCACCCATAAATCATAGAATCATAGAATCATAGAATGGTTTGGGTTGGAAGGGACCTTAAAGCTCATCCAGTTCCAACCCCCCTGCCATCAGCAGGGACACCTTCCACTAGACCAGGTTGCTCAAAGCCTTATCCAACCTGGCCTTAAACACCTCCAGGGAGGGGGCATCAACAACTTCCTTGGGCAACCTGTTCCAGTGTCTGACCACCCTCACAGTGAAGAACTTCTTCCTAATATCTAATCTAAACCTCCCCTCTTTCAGTTTAAACCCATTTCTCCTTGTTTTGTCATTAGTTGCCCTTATGAAAAGTCCCTCCCCAGCTTTCTTGTAGCCCCTTCAGGTACTGGGAGGCCGCTAGAAGGTCTCCCCGGAGCCTTCTCTTCTCAAGGCTGAACAGCCCCAACTCTTTCAGCCTGTTATAGGAGAGGTGTTGCAGCCCTCGGATCATCATCATAAATACCACATTCAAAACTGCCACAAAATCTGTTACTGGAACTGGAAATCATGCTTATAGCTATTTTAATAGCAAAATGCTGGGAGAAGGGGATAGACTTTTTTGTATCTTTTCTATTCAGTTAACAGTGGTTTGATGCCTGTTTGGCTTGTGTCCTGTGTAGAGCAGTTAAGAGATGTTTTAGAGCTTTACTGAATAAGGGTGAACACATAACATGATGGTATGTTTCAGCTCCTGTTTTAAGGACTGAGAAGTATTATGTTACATTTGAAGGATTATTTACTGCCTGAGACCTAACAAAGTTGTTTCTTACAAAATGATGAGTTGTTGTGAGAATAGCAAACTAGCAGGACAATTTCAATTTGCCTCTGATACTTATCCAGTGCAAGTCACTTTGGTCATAAGTTTTAAAAGTAGTTGCTTAGTGTTGTACGGTTTTGTACATTAGAGAGCAGGGCAGAGGATCACCATTTCCCAAAGCACAGGCACACATCACCATCCTTGTCTTGCAAGGTAGAAAGGCCCACGAGGAGCTGATAGAAATAGGTCAGCTTCTCCCAATCCATAGCTCAGAGTTTTATATATCCAAACCCCCAAGCGTAACTGAAGAGAGGGAGTGCAGAGGTGTGTTTGGATGTCTCCAGTTTCCTACTATGGGTTTGCAGCTGCCTTACTTCTGCCTGTCTGTCCTTTAAACAATCTTGTTTTCCTGCTTTGCTATCTCCTCATGGTTTCACGAAGGAAAAGGAGATCAGCTGATGTATTTTAGAGATGAAGATGTCCAATTCAAAGCAGGATTCCCTCTACTCTTTGGTGTAGCTTCTGTGATTAGCTTCTGGCTTTCAAATGGTACTAATAAGTCACCATGTTTCTAAGAGCCTTCAGTTTCATTAACTTTTAATATTAAAGAAACAGAAATCTGCTACATCCTTTTTTTTTTTCCCCCCTTTTTTTTTTTTAAACAGCTGTTGTTTGTGAACAAAATTATGCTGAAGCTCTAGAAACTTGAAATTCTTTCATCAGCTTCTGGTTAGATACATCAAGTCACCCTCAGTGTGAGCTTCCAGTTCATTCTGGGATAAGATTCCTACTGACTAAAGCAGATGTAAATGTATTCCCCAGCCTGGTTTTGGTAGGGTTTTGTTTTTTTTTTTGGGGGGGGGGGTACTCAATACACGTCATAAAAATAAGGTATTTTTTTTGCAAACCTTTTATGCTGTTTCTGTGCTAATCATTCAGTCATTATGTTTTTTCAGTTCCTTGAAAGCACAGATGAGAGCTTTAGTCAGATTCTCATTCAAGAAGGCATAGTCTTAAGTGAAAATATATAGGTTCTTTCTGCAGAAAAGAACTGAGTGCAGGACCATACTCCTGTTTTATCTCTAAGACAGGCAGAGAGAAAAAGAAAGGAAAAGTTTGTCTTCTTTGAATGCAGAACGCTTGTCTGGCTGTGTTTTTAAGTGAACTAATAACTCCTTATAAAGAGAAGTTGAAATCCTTGTAAGGTGTTTCTTGCACACAATCACCATATGAATTTTAATAATATCAGGATATACAAATCTTCACCAAATTAAAAAAAAAAGGACTTAAGCAGGGTTTCTCCTCAGAGCTACACTTTCATTTTTGTTTAACTTTAGAATCCAGATGTTCTCTGAAATACTTCTTGAAAAACAGATTTACAGGTCTCAGAAGCTGAAATACAACAGCTCCTAAACACCTGCATTGCATTTTTTTATAAGGCTTTTCAGAGGCTGAGTTTTAGTTCTCCCTGGGCCTGATTGAAACCCCATGAAAATCAGGGCAAATGTTTCCACTGAATTGAGTATGCTTTGGATCAAGCCCAGCAATTTAACTTACTTGTTGTCTGTACCATCAAAGATGGCTCAAACCAGCTCAATTCTGTGGTAATCCAATTCTTTAAGATTCCCTCTCCACCTGCACTTCTTAATGCACAAAAAACATAGCGCTGGTGAGTTACATCATGGTGCCTGTGTTGATGTCCATAATGTGCCAACTCCCTCTGGTGCAATTTGACATTTTCCCAGGAAAACTTTGGAAGGATACTCTCAAAAATAAAGATTGGATTAGATTTCACTACCTTTTCTCTAGATGTAAAAGTGCTTCAGAGAGGAATTTTAAGCTTCACTGTCTCAAGTCTGCTAATTTGGAGACCTCTCACTGGCCTTCTGCTGTGCAGTCTATGCTCACTGCTGTATTTTGGCTTTAAATAAAGGCTATGATGTGTTGGGTGAGGTATTTTCAGCAAAGGTTGAGGGAGTATTAATGCCATTAAAAAAAGCACAGCAAGTCTTTATCTGAGGCATTATGTATACATTTAGTCACCCTTGTTTAGAAAGGTGGAGTCCAAGTGGAATCAAGTTGGAGCAGATATGGGCAAGGATGGCTTCTGTTACTAGAGGAGATTACAAGAGCCTGTCTTTATGAAAGAATACAAAGAGAGACAAATAAAATTGAGCAACATGCCAGGGAGGGAGTAAGAGCTATTAATTTCAAGCTGATTTAAGGGCAGCTTTCAAATACTTTTTTTTGGTCTTTTTTTTTTTCAACAGTTTAGTTCAAAAAGGGAGTAACCCAAAAGTGAATAGGTGTGAGTTCAGTTGCAACAATCAGCTGAACTAAAGCATACACACAAATGTACCAACCATTAGCTGTTTGACAGACTTGCCAGAGAGGAAGTAAACCAGATTAGAGCAGAGAGAGGAAAAAAAACCCTTTGGCAGTGGTATTGCTACTGAAAAAAAATAACTTCAGAATGACTGGGTGGTAAAATCCTAATGCAGATCAGATGGTAGTTTTCATTTCAGTCAAAGAGTCATTATAAATTCACATGTCCTTCATAGATTTTATCCTAGCTAAATAGCTCATATAAAAACAACATAGGTTTTAATTTTCACTGATTTTTTTTTACACTAAATTAGCTATCTAGAATGAAGTGTGTTTTCTCTCTATGTGAAGATAAACTCTTTGTAGAGCCTTCAAATAAGGACAAGAGATTTGTCATGTTTATTTCTAACCATCACACACAGTACCCATTTTTTTCCAGCAGAAGTAACTACCAGTATCAACTGAGAATCTTTCTAAAAACCAGTGAGAAAACTTTAGCTATTTAAGAAAACTCCCATTACCCATGCTGGTACTTTCTATCATCTCTGAGTAACAGAATTTAATGGCTGTCAAGTTTTGAACATTGTATAGAAATCAACTTCAGTGCATTGTAAAAATAGATTTATTTTATTAAAAGGGTATCTTTCTCCCTTCCACGCTAGGAATTCCAAAGGAAAATATTATTATGATGGTAAGTGCAAGGCCAGAGGTTTCAGGTTAAGTAATATTATGGGCAAATGCTATCTCCAAGTGCTTGCAGTCTCACAGACTGTCTTTGAAGCTAGCAGTAGGCAGACCCAGTACTCCTCTCCTTTCTAAATATGTATGGTGGAGTTTGGCGTATGGGCCCTCTGAATCTCTGCAGCAGGACCAAAGGAGAGCTGTCTCTCCCCTATGTAGTACAAGTTGGACTTGATTTCTTTTCATATTGAAGTAGAGGGCTGGTGGAGATAGTTCATCTGGATCATCAGCCTGTAATTCATATGCTAAGAAGCTTTCTCCAATAATCATCACCCGAATGGCTTGGCACTTGCTAACTCTTAATCTGCTATGTGTCAAAGGTGAGCTAAAGCTTAGAAATCAAGTCTGTTAACTGAGCAAACTTATTGTATTACCTGGATCAGTTCCTGCAACCTGACAGAGCAAAAATGTCACAATGAAGCAAGGCTTCATGACCTTTATAATTTATTGCCATGGTTCATGCCATTAATAACCCTGGTATACATACAGCACTGGAATCACAGAGAGAGTTTTGCTCCCTACTTTTTGCCATATCTTGAATCTCTAAACTTATTAATTTGATGATTCAAATCTTTTTTTTTTCAGGTTTTGTACAAAAGTAGAGGTTAGAAATTACTGCTGTTTAGAGTAATTTTAGTTTAAGTAAAGTCTCTTTGTGAGAGTCTAAATACTAATGGCCATGCAAGTGTGTTGTAAAGTCACTCTCTTAAAACTTTTTGAAAACACTACCAGTATCCATTGGAAATTCTCAACTTACTTCAGTACTTCTGTAAAAAAAAGTAGCCTGAAAAAGTTATTTCTCTATTCTCAGCTGGAAAGTCTTAGAATAATTAATATTGTACTTTGCTTGTAAGGTTTTTGTTTGTCAATATGTTGAAGAAAAGTCTTCTCTCTAATGAGACAGTGGTGTGCTGAGTTGCATCAGCTGGGCATCTTGGCTAAAAGGCTACTGGCTATTTGCATAAGATGCTTTTGCAGATGATGGTGATGGAAAAAGCAGAACTTTGAGATGCTACAATATGAACAGAACCAAGTTAGAAATATTAAGCCATGTCCTAGTGGCTCTGGAAAATGATGGAGCCAAAATGCGGGAACTCAATCATGGACTCTGCTACACAATCAATATGATCAAGAAAGAAGCCATTTATTTGTTCTAATACAGATATATTTATACCCCAAAACTAATGAAATCACCCACATCTTTTAATATGTTATTGGCTATTTACTTGTAGCATGAGCTGTTCACATGCCCCTGATTGGCTGGTGGACTTTGCCTGCATCCCTTCCTCTTTGCTTGCCAGGGTACATCTTTTGGATACATTTCAAGGTTCCTTTCTCATATCTTGTCAATGCAGGTGCTTTTTGTTTCTCCAGACATGTATCCCTTCAGTTCCCACAGTCCTCTCAGGGTATGCCAAGATACGTTCCCACACTCCCCACACCAGCATTTGGAGGTTTTTCTGTCTTGGAACAAACACAGAAATTTCTAATGAATCTTACTGGGTTCAAAATTTTTGCTATTCCAATGGGCACACTGGAAGAATAAAAAATGACATTCATCTTGCATGGATAACAGTAAGTTTATATATTGAGGGTGGTTTAAGACAGACACTAACTGGAACTGTGAAGGAACATTTTACTGTATTATTAAACATCACATTTTTATTAGCATTAGTAAAAGGATAAAATGAGAATAACCTGGGCCAAAAAAAAAAAAAAAAGACTGAAAACATGTAATTGCAGGCTCTGAGAAACCCATGGTGCCAATATCCTTCTCTAGTCTACTGTTATACCTACACTGACCTCTACAGATATTCCCAAATTAGCTCTAGATTAGGTGTTATGGTTACCAGACATGGACAGCACGGAGCTTGGGGTAAAGTCTTTACACCCTGTCAGGAAACAAGGTAGCGACTGCAGGAGAACTTTGCAATTGCTCTCCATTGCCACAAGCAGCTGGACTTTGATGACCTATGGAAGTTGATGTCACTGATTATTGACCTCTTATTAGTAGAACTGGCAGCTACAATTTAAAGACACATTAAGGCAAATATCCCATATCACTACTGTAATTAGCAGAAAAATTGGCTGAGTGAGAGGAAATAACAACAAGCTCACATCTGTGATCAAATTTCTATGCTAAGAGCACTAAATGTAAATAAAAATAAAGAACTCAGTCAAAAGGTGGCCAAAGATTAGCTTTCTAGTTCACATTATTTGGTCTAAAGTTACAGACATGGAAATAATAGGCAGCTGGTTTCATTTGGGAGTCACACGATACGGTTCTTCTGCAGCCTTTTCCCTTCCACAAATTTAGGCAAGCTTTACATGAAACAGAAATAATACTTGCACTGTGCCTTTGAAAAGATTGTGGGCCAAGCCAGGAGAACTGGAGTGGAGCAGGAGAGCCAAAGGATCTCACAAACCAAAAATGAAAGAAACATGTGATATCACCTGGCCAGAGAAAGATGAGAAAGATGGGAGGATTTAGCAGTTCATTTTGAAATACCCTTTGCAAGGAAAGGAATGTGTTTGGGGATTAAATGGGATCATAGGAATTAGGAAAATTGGGTTTTATTTCTGACCTTGTCACATCCTATCTGTGCCTCAGTTTCCCATCCCACGTAAGCACTCACTTCAAAGCTGTTCTGTGGACTCCTTCATTGAGGCTTACAGATATATTGAAATATGTTGATTTTAAAAAAAACCAAAACCCAAAACCCCAAAACAACAACAACAACAAAATAACCCTCCAAAACTCAACCCAAAGAAGTTCAGAGTTGCAGTAAATTATTGAGAAAGGATTGAAGCAATGGGTTGAGATGTTTCTTTGGGGGAAGACTGCCTTGATTCTTTTTTTCCTTGAGAATTATAGATTAGAGATATCCCCAGACAGAAATCTGTATCAGAATAACCTGAAGTGATGGACACTGCTGCACAAACCTAGTTCCTGATTTTGTAGGCATATTTTAGCTCTACAACTGTCAATGAATGTTTCAGATCTGAACACCCTCAGTTATGGGAGCTATATCATACATTCCTAATTGGATTTCAGTGGCCACTCTTATAATGACAGAAAGGAAGGAGAGGCATCTTGAAAAAGGAGCTTTTTCTTATGCTTACCCCCCAACTTGAAATATTTAGGGGAACACTTCCAGAATTCTGATGCCCTTTCTCTCAAGAAGGTTGACAAAGAATTAAATAGATTAAACAGCATTCTGAAAATTCATACAAATAGTCTTTGCTCTTTTCACAAACACAGTGAACAGCTTTGGAGTGGGGAATGATGCTGCACCAGTTCTTGAGAGGAGGGGTGTTATTTTAAGCCAGCTCTAATTCTGGGTTTCTGCAACTGACAGCTACACTTATTGGTTGGGAAAACAAAAGGTCCTTGCATACACTGGGTTCTTCTGCTGATGATGCCAATCAATTACCGCACAGATTAATGGGACACAATGGTGCAAATCCTTCTCCCCGCTTTGAGACATCTACATCTTGCCCACTTGTACAGACTCTTCCAGCAGGCAAAGGAGCCTTGAGTACTCCCATACAACAGTTCATCTCACCTTAGTGTAGATGACCAACCCTGCCCTGCAAGCCTTGTGCAAGCTGGTTCCTTTCTAGTCTTCAAGAATCTAGTTCAGCTAAGGTCTACACAGCCATAGTTTAGTGAGCTGAATTCCTTTCCTGCATCTGTGTGCATCTCACTTAACAAAGGGATAAAACCTTCAAAAAGTGTAGTGGGATATTGCATTTTTATCCAAGTTACCTGCAGTAAATAATTTGCAGTACTTATGTTAATTTGTCTGGTTCAAAATTATTTCTCAGCTTTCCAGGAGCCTGTTTTTTCAGTTTCTCCATGTTCTGATCGCAGCAGGAGTTGTTCACACAGCTCCTTGGTATACTTTTTTCCCCATGTCCCTGACATTGTGCAGCATTTCAGATACTCTCTAGTCATATGTAACTCAAGACTAGCACTCCATTGTGATGATAGTGTTTAAGATTAAAAAAAAAATGTACTCTGTGATTCATATTATTATTCTTTTGTATTATGCTATTTATTTTATGTTGTTTCCACATTTTCTGGTACTTAAAATACTCTGGAATAGCTGCCAGCACATAATCACATGGTTATGTTTGTGCAGTAATGTATTTGTGAGTATGGTATTTAGGATCTTGGAAGCTGGGATACTACAAGAGAAAGTTTGGATTGCAAAAATGCTGAATAATAATTAAAAAAAAAAAAGAATATTCATCTGTAAATAATCTCTGTAGGCTTTAGAATTCCATAGTGTTGAGGTAAATAAGGTAACAACCTTGGTTTGGATATGCTCTGTGTTTAGAAAGTGATTCTGGTAAATACAGACACTCGAAACGTGAATGTTCAGTGAAATCTTAGGAGCTGAAACAACCTGGTGGCAATGGGCATATGCTGGTGCTGTGCCTTCCTGATGGTTGGCGTTGCCAATTAAAAGAAATCAGAACAGAGACTGAACATCACTATTTGATGGTGCTGTGAGCTCCATATACACATGTCAATTGCTGCAGCTCTGCAGCTGCTTATGAATGGTCACACCAAATTCTACTCAAAAATATACATTTTCACTGAGCTTTCAAGGTGGTGTGCTTGGTTCCAAATGGGATTTTGTTTTAACTTTTCCATTGTTCACCCAAGTACCTTGCGAGACTGAAAGTTGGCTGTTTCCTCAGGGAAACTGTCCTGGTTTGTAGCTGAGACAGAGCTGGGTTTCTTTTTAGTATCTAGAATAACGCTGTGTTTTGGTTTCAGCTGGGATTTGTTATGAGAGAAACACTGAGAACATACCGATGTTTTCAATTGCCGCTGGAAGTCAAAGGACTTTGTGTTTTGCCAGTCTGCAAATGCAAGATCTAGGAGGAGTGAGGAATTATTTAAATTACTAACCCAAATTAGCATTTAAATATTTTAATAGATATTCCTTATCACTTAACATCATGTTCAGTTTATTAATGAGGGGCTCTTCCTCTCTTGCTCTCTCTGGCTTTCGCTCGGGCTCTGGCTCTCCCGGGATTGCGGTTTCGGTTCGGGATTGTTGCTCCTCCGGGATTGTTATCTGGGAACGGGCCGGGCTTAGTTGGCAGGTGGTGAGCAAGGGCACTGGGTATCACTCGTGTCCATATTTTTTATTATTTTTATTATTAATAATAATTTGAATATCATTGTTTTTTCTTTTATTTCAATGATTAAATTGTTCTTTTCTCATCCTTACGAGTCTCCTTACCCTTGCCCCCCAATTCTCCCCCTGATCCCCTGGGCAGGGGAGTGAGTGAGCTGCTGTGTTTGGCTGCCAGCCCAGTGCCAGCCAAGTGAAACGATCACAGAAACACAGTGGGATTGTCTCAGCTTGTCTCCCTGTCCTGCCCACTGCTGAAGAGGAGAGCAGTTGTGAATTAGGCTGAACTGGCATCACTGAGTGAAATCATCTGGCTCGCTGTGCTGGTCAGGGTGATAGGCCAGTCCCGTACATTCATCTGTGTATATATCTGCTGCTCCTGCTATTGTACACTTCTGGGAACAACAGTTGCTCTATAGCAGCAGCTACAGGGAACCTATGCGGTGTGTGTACTTTTGAAGTACTAGAGATCCGTCTAGGAGTAAGCAACATTGAAATAATGGATTTCAGTGCTGGTTGCTGGATCTTTTCTCCATCTGCCAACATATTCATAGCCCCATACAACTTGGGCCTCAGGACCTTGCCTGGCTTGCCAGGAGCATTTGTATTCACCAGGAACCGAAATGCCCATAAAGCCCAGCATGGCTCTGAAACAGCAAACGAATGCTGCTGGCTCCTAGACAAGGAGCTCCACCATATTATACAAAGTCCCACAGACTCTGGCAATTCCCCCTGAACCTGCAAACACATGCTGGTCCTCCAGAACCCTAATTCCACACCGTAAGTCCCTGGGGGTACCCCTAGTTCCAGGGCGAAACCCTAATTCCACACCAGAAGTCCCTGGGGGTACCCCTAGTTCCAGGGTGAAACCCTAATTCCACACTGGCAGTCCCCAGGGGTGACCCTAATTTCAAGATGGAACCCTGGTTCCACACCAAAAGTCCTTGGGGGTACCCCTGGTTTCGGTGTGGAACCCTAATTGTACCCTGGAAGTCCATGGGGGTACCCAGGGAACCCTAATTCCACACTAGAAGTCCCTTTGGGTACTCCTAGTTGAAAGGTGGAACCCTAATTCTACCCTGGCAGTTCCTGGGAGTACCCCTAGTTCTGGGGCAGAACCCTAATTCCAAACTGGAAGTCCGTAGGGGTACCTGGTTCAGGGGTGGAGAAAAGATCCAGCCTTTGAGCAAGCAGCATTTGTAGACAAGTTTCAGACCATGCTGGGCTTTATGGGCATTTTAAAGCATCATTAAAGACCAAGCTAAAAGTAGCATAAGTGGAAAAATGAGTCAGCCTTTTGTATCCACACCAAAGAGCTGTAAATCTAAAGATTCTATAAATCATCTGCCCATAGCCTTTTTCTGGAGTATTTTTTATGCAATCGAAGCTCTTGCTGCAAGTCTAGGAGGAGCACCACTAGGTGGTGGTCACAACCCAATTTCTTGGTTGGTTGGTTGGTTGGTTGGTTGGGTTTTTTTTTCCTTTGAGGAAAAGCTTGACGATTTTCTGTGTCATGACATGGCATGAACAGTTTGTTAGATGATGATGAAACACTCGTCAGGCTTCAGATGTGAAATGGAAACCACAGGCTCATAGTCCAGCAGTGGGAAAGAATGTTGCTCCTCCAGAAAGGGGCCACAAACAGCTTGGTTACAGAAACTGGAGATAGAATTAGATGCTACTAATTTCAGAGCAGCTGACTGTAAAGGGAAGGGGTTGTTTCTCTTGCTAGCTACAGATTTGCTTTTTAATTGCCTTCTGTATTTAAAAGCTGGAAGATTTAGATTCATGGTTAAATTCCCACTTCTGCACTAGTACCCACATGTTGCAAGATTCATGCTGCAGCAGCTTTGGCTGGTGTAAGGTTTAAAACCTGAAAGCCCAACCAAATTCCTTTTCTGTTTTGTTTTGGTTTTAAATGGCGTTAAATAAAAAATATTATAGAGGATAAGATAAGAATCTCTATTAAATAAAAATATTATAGAGGATAAGATAAGAATCTCTATTAAATAAAAATATTATAGAGAATAAGATCAGAATCTCTATTAAATAAAAAATATTATAGAGGATAAGATCAGAATCTCTATTAAATAAAAATATTATAGAGAATAAGATCAGAATCTCTATTAAATAAAAAATATTATAGAGGATAAGATCAGAATCTCTATTACTGTTTGCTTTGCAGCTTTGGGCTGTGAGACTGCTGCTAGTCATTGTTCAGTTCCAGTGGTACAAAATTTAAGTTACTGATGTTCAAATGTATCTTGACCAATCCCCTGTTCTTGCATTCCCCAATAGTGGAAGTTTTTCAAACAGAAAACTCACCAAATCAAGAAAATGAATCTGTGTTCTTTAGACCAATGTCCAAACTTTGTACTGTGTGAGTATTTTCTTCACCTTTGCAACCAAGTCCTTGCACAAGTGGAACATTAAGAACCATAGTGCAACCGAGGTTTACCTGCATGAAAAAATCATACTGGGATGTAAAATGGTACTGGGATATAAAATTGGAATTCCCTCTATGTCTGAATTAGCCTATATAGATATATGATGTAAGCACTTCAGCTGGTGTAACTCCTTACAAGTTCATTCCATTTAATAGTGAATTTGATGTTGTAGCTAAGAGTATATGGAAATAAAGGGAGTTACACTATGCTTAGTTGTAATCTGCAATGAAGACTTACTTACTTGATTATTGCACTTACAAACTAAGTCCTGGTTAAAGAACCACTTCCATATTCTGCAGTCTTTAATAGTCCAGCTCTTAAATTTATGAAGCCTTCTGAGACTCACTTGGTAAAGGTGAGTGTATTTCTCCCACAATATAAAAGCTATATTCTATTTTATAGGATCAGATAAAATATGTGACAAAATAAATAACCTTATAATCAGAAATATAGTTTTAAAAAGTCAGAGGCCTTTTTTCCAGATTGAGGCAAATTTTTCCATGCCCCATGCACTTCATATTTTTGTAATCATGGGATACGTTGCATTAGCGTTCAGTCATTTTATTATCATTAATCTTACATTACTACACATGCAATGGGGTTACTCAATGTTACGATTTATTGGACCCAGGTGGCCTGCCACCACAACTAATCACCAACTAGATGTAAGTTATATGCTAGGAAAAGAGCAGTCTTCCCAGGTGTTCCCTTCTTGCCCTTTTCCTCCATTTTTTCTCCAGCCTGGTTCCGGTGAAATCAAACTTACAAAAAAATGAGCATAAATCAGGGCTGAGTTTGAGACCTGAAAAATCTAAGCTACTGGTCAGAAACCAAGTTGCAGCAGCAATGAGTCAGGCCCTTATTTTGTGTGCTCGATAGCAAAGCCCAAGCAGCCATGCTGGTTGGAGACATGACTAAGTACAGCTGTGCAAGTTAGTCACTGCCTTGCTCCGAGGCATCAGGATATTCCATTTAATCCTTCCCAATAGTAAAAAAATCCACCCAGAAGAAGTCAAGAAGCTGTAAAAGATGCATAGTCTCTCCTCTCTGATGCATTCTTTGTGGTCTATTTTTACAGAAATCTTTCTTAGTTCAAACTATTCTGAGATTAATGGTTCAGGGAGGGTTAGCCAGCCTTCCCGGTCATGGAAAAGTAATCAGGCCACTCAGTCAGCACAATAAATTGATAAGGTGCTGTGGAAAATGCTCTTTCATCTTCTGGCAGCCTGAGTCCCAAGCTGTGTGTTAAAAGCGCTTGAAGGATGCACCATGAATTCACCTGATTGTAAATATCTGCCACAAAACATCTCCTGATAACGTCAAAGCAAACTTGCTCAGAGGAAATGAGCCCTTCCTGTAAATATCACCTGTAAATATCACCCAAAAAGCCATTTTCTTAGCTGATGGTGGTGTTAAACATTGTTCCCTCAGAACATTTACACCACAGCTAGTAACAAATAAGCCAGAGTACACAGAAGCTTTCTCATTTGTCATTGCATTTGCCAGGTAAATTAGAGGTTTGCTTAACAGCAGCAGCTTTACAAGCTGACAGAGTTTGCAACAACCATGGACGGCCATCACCATGCTGCAAGCCCATGGGAGATAAGAGATTGTGGGGATACAGCATCTGGGTATGGGTGGGCAGTGTGGGACCCCTTAGCAGGGTCCCTGTACCCCTTTGGGGATGGAGCTGGGTGGGCAGTGTGGGTCCCCTTAGCAGGGTCCCTGTACCCCTTTGGGGATGGAGCTGGGTGGGCAGTGTGGGTCCCCTTAGCAGGGTCCCTGTACCCCTTTGGGGATGGAGCTGGGTAGTGCAGCCGGGCCAGTGCCTGCTTGATTGTGTTGATCCTGCTCTCTTGGGGCCATCCTGGAGCTCCTAAGGCTCATAAACTGGGCAGAAAAGTCCCACTGTCTCCTGCTCTTCTAAAGAAAGTCCTGGAACAGGTTGCCCAAGGAAGTTGTGGATGCCCTCTCCCTGGAAGTGTTCAAGGCCAGGCTGGATGAGGCTTTAAGCAACCTGGTCTAGTGGAAGGTGTCCCTGCTGATGGCAGGGGGGTTGGAACTGGATGAGCTTTAAGGTCCCTTCCAACCCAAACCATTCTATGATTCTATGATTTTATCTCACTGTGCTGTGGGACAAGCTGACGCAGAAAGCAATTCCTTCAGTTCAAACCCCCATGTGTCACTTTGCCCTGACTCTGACTAGCATGGGAAGTAGAAAGCAGGAGTTTGATTACCTTATCTCTCTAGATTTTATTTAGAACTAATAATTTTCCCAGCTTTAACTCTTTGAGCATCTAATGTTTTTTGTAGGCAAGTAGTGAGGGTTTGAAAATCCCAAATCTGTCTCGCTGCTTTATGAGTGAATCTGAACCTGAAACCAGGTTTTTAAAGATAAAAGGGTTTGAATTTCCTGACAACCAGTTCACACAGCTGCCACTCAAACTATTGATGGAAAAGGAAAGTTATTACTTGCAAAATCCTCACCCATTGTTTCTGGCATTTCAGGAACACAGATTGCAGCAGCCTTCCTGGAGACCTCTGCTTCAGACATTCCCTGGTACCTGGATGTTGGGAATCATTAGGAAAGGAAACCTAAAGAAAACAGAGAGCATCATGATATCCCTGGATGGATCCATGATGTACTTTGAACACTGTGTACCATTCTGGTCCTCTCGGTTCAGAAAAGGCATGGTAGAACTGGAAGGATCAGAAACACGACAAGGATGAGCAATAAAGTGGAAGACCTAAATGAGGTAGGACCCCTGAGCCTGGAAAAGCAGTGCTCAAAGGATCTTATAACATACTCTTTCCAGGTATATTGTTTCCTTAAATATACTTATATTTTACAAGTAGAAATATATATATTTATACTTGTAACTCATATTTTTGTTTGTGTTCCCTTAATCCAAGATCACTGGGTCTTCCCAAAGATGTAGATAATTGTTATCCTTTCTACCACTTTTATCCCCTGATCAAAATAAAAGAAAAAAGAAAAAGATAGAAATCTTACTGCTTTTCATGCTCTGAAACTGTGTTACAGGGGTTTTGCAGATGAAATCAAGGTGAATACAACCACTGTGCCTAGGTGTGTGTTCCCCTTTTTTCCACCTCTCCTTTTAGTAATCTTTGAACCCTTTGGCTACCACCAGCCACAAAGGGTAGAATTTTCAAGGATAATTAAGATTCTATGAGTTTTGTGAAGATAAATATCCAGTCAAAGAGAGACTTTGTTGGTATTTTTACTGAGGAAAGAGTTGTAGCATAAGCCTACATCTTTTTGGTCAGTAAACCTGCATAAAAGAGTGACTTTATAAATAAATGTCCAGTTATACTCAATATCACCTGGAAATCTTACATCCTTGGACAGCAAAGTCAAGTAACTAAAAACCATAAAATCCTGATGAAAGGAGTTGTCTTTAGTTTGGCTGCTCAGTGAATTGCTTGTTTCTCTTTGAAATCCTGTCACTCAAAAATGGCAATAATCTAGATTATTGTTACAATCTCTGATCACATCAAGAAGTCTTTTTCTACATACTCATTCATATTTGAGGTATACAAAAAAAATAGCTCTTCTGTAAAATGGTAGAGAGCATGACTTTCTGGTTAAGTGTGAGGTTTCACATAATTTATTCTAAACTCCATGCATTTATAAGCAGATTTGTTGACTAGAACTTCTGCAATGTTTTCTGCTTCCCAACCAAAAGAACAGACTTTCTAGTCCCCTTTCTTTGTGGCAAAGGCCTCAAGCAATGCAGAAGTATCCTCAAAACCCCAGAACTACCTGCATTGGGTGTTATTTGGTGCAGGAAATAGGGGAACAGACTCTTACCAGCATGTATGATTTGACAATTGAACCAGCTCAGTGCCTGGTGTCCATGAGAAGGTCAGCTACTGAGCCCATGCATAGCTTATGCTAAACTAAGGGTCTTTTTCTTAATAGGGGAAATCTGCACTTACAAGATCAAGGAAATGGACAAGGCTGTGCAGTCTCAACCCTTTTTTACAGGATCTGAATGGGGCAGTTGAAACACACCACAAAAATTCTCTGTATCAGATTGAATGTTTATTTTTTTTTTTCAAATTGGTATATTTCCTTCCCTGGGCTGCTCCACTGCAGACTGCTCAACAATTTCTTTCCAGGAAGTGTCACAGGTTTTGATCTAGTGGGTTACCACAGAATCATAGAATCATAGAATGGTTTGGGTCGGAAGGGACCTTAAAGCTCATCCAGTTCCAACCCCCTGCCATCAGCAGGGACACCTTCCACTAGACCAGGTTGCTCAAAGCCTCATCCAACCTGGCCTTCAACACTTCCAGGGAGGGGGCATCTACAACTTCCTACAACTTACCTTACCCCTCCAATCTCTGTTTTCCTGGGGTTATAGGACATACAAGACCTGGTCCTTCAGGACTGGGCAGGACAGCTCCAGAGATTCCCCTCCCTCAGCCTCATCCATCATGCATACTTCCAGAGCCCACTTTCAGAGACACTCCTCTAGCGTGGTACATCCTGAAAGAAAACATTTCTGTGTGCATTATGAATTAGTTAAAGTTGGCACATGAACTGCTTTTGGAATATTAACCTGTAATTACCATTGCTTTTTAAATTTTTAAAGCTTGCTTTCTTTTTCTTTCCTTCTTTCTTTCCTTCTTTCTTTCCTTCTTTCTTTCCTTCTTTCCTTCTTTCTTTCCCTTCCTTCCTTCCTTCCTTCCTTCGTTCCTTCCTTCCTTCCTTCCTTCCTTCCTTCCTTCCTTCCTTCCTTCCTCCCTTCCCTTCCCTTCCCTTCCCTTCCCTTTCTTCTTTTTAATCCAAACCTGGGTGTGTTTAACAGGCAAGTCAACTTAGAAACTGCACTTAGCAACGTTATCTTTTTGTTGTTTGGAAATAACTGTGCCTCCATCCTCAATAGATGTAAAACTGTGTTTTCTTTTACGTTCTCCCTGTCTCCACTGCTCTTTAAACAAACTGTGGCCAAATGACTGTGCTGGTGCAGTGTTTCATAACAAAGTAGAGCCTTTCACATGGTGTTGGCTATTTCTAGGGCAACATATGTGAGAAATCACTCCTTTCCTTTTATTTCTGTTGGAATCAAATTGAGCCCCTATTACCAAGTGACTTCATACCTCCAGTACCAGGGATATGAGTAGCCATAAAAAATAACACAGATTTGGGTTGATCAGGCTTAAGGCAGATACTAAGAAGTTGCTTAATTCTTAGCCAGATCTTTCCTTTTTTGAGACATTTTTTAAAGGGTCACTGGTTTCCATCTAAGAAAAATAACTGGCAGACCTGGTTTAGAAAGACAAGTGAGCTAAACAACAAATTATAGATGTGTTGCATTTAATCTGTCCTTATTAAGGCAAAGTTCTGCATTATTTCTATAAGGAACATAAAAAGGAACAGAAAGTTTATTTAGTTTAAGTTTTCTGACATACTGAACAAAGACAAATTTGTGGCTTGATTACTTCATCCAGTGGCTTTGGAGTGCAGATAAACATTTTTCTTCATAGACGTTATAAACAGCAAAACCTATGAAGATCTTGAAGCTTTAGTGGTGCAACAGAAGGGAAAAAGGACATGTGGCAAGGAGGTGAGGTTACAGAGTTCAAGTCTAAAACCCCTTAAATATAGAGAGTGTCTATAGCTGTATTATTTCTGTACCTTGATTTAAGAGCCTCTGTGTGACCATGAGCTATCAGTTCATGAATATGAACAAGGACTATTGGCTGGGGCCTTTTTTTCTTTTCCTTTTCCTTTTTCTTTTCCTTTTCCTTTGCCTTTGCCTTTGCCTTCCTTTGCCTTTGCCTTTGCCTTTGCCTTTGCCTTTGCCTTTGCCTTTGCTTTTCCCCTCCTCCTTCTCCATCTCCTTCTCCTTTTCCTTCTAGATACAACAATTTTTAACCAGATCAGCACACATTGTGTTGTCATTTGTGTGCTTTGTGAAATCTTCCCACACACATTTACCTTACCGCTTCCTTGAGTACATGGAGCCACCAGGAGAAAAATAAGCTTCAGCATCTGCCAGGTTACAATTTTTCTTTCTCCCAGTCCTGTTTGCTTGTTAATGGATAAGCTGACTCCTTGATATGTTTTCAAACTCTCAAGGATCCAGCTGTTGAAATGCATGTTAGCTTAATCAAAAAACAAATAAACAGCAAAGATGTGTGGGAAAGGAACCAACCGTACTCACTGTGAACACAGCAGTGTGCAGGATGGACATCTTTTTCCTTTATTTCCCCTTGTGATTCAAAGTTTTTTTTACCCATGAACCAGAAAGTAACATTTGATCTCAGTTTGACTTCTGAAATAGGTCACTGTCTGGTTGGGGAGCAGAGATACGCAAAGATGATGCATCTGCTCAGAGATCAGCTACTTGTGGCAAAGGAGGAGCAGATAGGAAAGCATAAATCAAAACAAATATCTTTGTCCCTACTGCATCTGAAATGAGCTCCCGTGGTATCCAGGGACAGTAGAGGATTTGGAAAGAAAGGTTGCATTATGATAGTATTTTTCCCTTTGTGGGTTACTCAGAACCTCGCATGGGAAGATGAGGAATGGCTCTGAGCACAGAGTAATTGGGATGAATCAGCGTTTCTAATTGCACATAGGATAGCCTTTGTGAGAACTGGAGATGTTGTTAGTGTCAAAACAGGGAGCGCTGGTGTTAGAAACATTGCTGGTCATTGGTCTCACTCAAGGGGAGTGAGAGTAAGTAATGCACACAAACAGACAGGCTGTGGGCTCTCATTACAAGCAAAACCATAAAGAACAACATTTAAATGGTTTAATCTCCTGTTCTTCATGTTTTATCAACTAGAATACCTCGGTGGATGAAGCATAGAGTAAAGACTGTGGTGTGGAAGAAGTGAAGTCTCTAACTTCTGACTCCATTAATGGGTGGACTTAAAAATTTGCAATCTGTGACATGACAAGTTCAGCACCAGTGTTTCTAGAACTAAAACAGAAAAATGAGTCAAACCCCAAAGAAAACAAATGAGTAAATATCAGTATTTTCCTTCTCTAAGGAGGAACACTTGTATTTAAACAAACTGGACATATACAAGTCGTTAGGGTCTGATGGTTTGTCCCACAAGAGCTGGCCAATGTCATTGTGAGGCCACTCTCAAAAATCTTCGAAAAGTTGTGGCAATCAACAGAAGTTCCTGATGGCTGGCAGAAAGCAAATGTCACCTCTGTCTTCAGGAAAGGTAAGAAGAACCATCTGGTGAACCACAGGCCAGCCAGCTTCACCTTGATCCCTGGGAAAATGATGGAGCAACTAATCCTGGAAATAATTTCCAAGCATATTAAGGATAAGAAGGTGATTAGGAACAGTCACTAATGGTCTAACCCAGGAATTGATACTGGAGCCAACACTGTTTAAAAATTCTGTTAATGATCTGGATGATGGGGTACAGTGGTGTCAACCTCAGCAAGTTTGCAGACAACACAGAACTGGTAGGAGTGGTTGACAGACCAGATAGTTGTGCTGCCATTCAGAGGGACCTCAACAGGCTGGAGAATTGGGCTGAGAGGAATCTCATGAAGTTCAACAAAGGGAGATACAAAGTCTTGTCCTTGGGGAGGAAACCGCAAGTACCAGTACACCCTAGGGACTGACTGGCTAAAGAGCAGCTCTGTAGAAAAGGAGCTGAGGGTGGGGATGGACAAGCTGACCAGGAACCAGCAACGTGCCCTTCTGGCAAAGGAGGTCCACAGCATCCTGGGCTGCATTAGGCAGACCATTGCTGGCAGGTTGAGGGAGGTAGCCCTTCCCCTCTACTCAGCCCTGGTGAGACACATCTTGAGTGCTGGGTCCAGGTCTGCACTTCCCAGAGCAAGAGAGACATGGACATACTGGAGCAAGTCCAGTGAAGGGCCATAAATATAGTTAACAGACTGGAGCATAGTTCATATGAGGAAAGGCTGAGAGAGCTGGGACTGTTCAGGCTGGAGAAGAGAAGGCTTGGGGGATTTTATCCATGTGCATAAATACCTGATGGGAGGGGATGAAGAAGAGGGAGTCAGATTGCTTTCAGTGATGCCTTGTGACAGGACAAGAGGCAATGAGTACAAATTGAAATACAAGAAATTCCACTTAAGCATAAGAAAAACCTTTTTTTACTGTGATAGTGACCGAACATTGAAACAGGTTTCCAAGAGAGGTTGTAGAACCTGCACTCTTAGAAATAGTCAAAACCCAGCTGGACATGGTCCTGGGCAACCTACTGTAGTTCACCCTGATTTAAACAAGGGGTTTAGACTAGGTGATCTCCAGAAGTTACTCCCAACACTTCACTGATTCTGTATGTTGTCTTATATTGTAGGATTTTGAGAGGGACATGATATAGTGCAAGTGTTTTGTTTTTCCATTGACCAGTGAAACAATTCCAAGAAGTTTGAGGGGAAGAAAGATGGCAAAGGAAAGTTGAAGAACTGATGAAAGTATGACTTGTCTACAGAAATGTCTGTGGTTCCTGTGTGAGGTAATCCTCAGGGATGACGTGCTATAAAAGTACTGATATTTTGATTATTTACTTATATTCTTATTGGAAGTAATAAACAATCATGAGTCCTGCTTTGCTTTCAATTGCAAAAGTCCCCATGAAGATTCAATGGATCAAAGACTGAGCCAAACATACTGTATCCAACAAAGTCCATATGGCAGATATTATTACACTCCAGATGAACATTTTCCCCTCAGCATTGAAAACTAGTGGGAATTGCTTGAATTCTCATAAGCCAGAGGGTTATACATACTTCAAGAGTTTTGCTTCTTCCTAACTACTCTAAAAAAATATATAAAACCTAGAAAAGTTGAAACAGAACAAATGTAAGGAAAATGACTCTGCAAAACAGGACTGTGGGGTTGGTTTTTTTTTTCCCTCAGTGTAAATTATACCAAGCTCACAGGAAAAGAAAAAAATTCTTCAGTAATTGCCCCTGCAGTAAACCCAGCCTGAGCTGCAGTAACCAGACTGATGCTTTATATCTATCCTACCATGGGAAACAATACTTAAAAAAATGTTGAACTGCAGTGTGGGTTGTTTTATTGATGGGGACAAAGTTTTTAAGCAGGGCCTGTAGCAATAGAACAAGGGGTGATGGTTTTAAACTAAATGAGGGGAGATTCAGGCTAGATGTAAGGAAGACATTTTTTACAATGAGGGTGGTGAAACACTGGAGCAGGTTGCCCATGGTAAAAGGCTCATCCCTGGAAACATTCAAGGTCAGGCTGGATGGGGCTCTGAGCAACCTGATCTTGTTGAAGATGTCCCTGCTCACTGCAGGGGGGTTGGACTAGATGACCTGGAAAGGTCCCTTCCAACCCAAACCATTCAATGATTCTATGATTTTTAGCACAACAATTTCAGATCTTTACTAGGAGTCCACCTGCTCCAGTTTTGGGGTGCTCATCATCCTCTGCTCCTCCACCATCTCACCAGCTGCTGCCCCCATCTTAGCACTTTCCAGCTCTTGCCCCACAGGAAATCCATCACAGTGCAAACCAGGTAGCTCTGTGCTGCTGGGAAGGTCCACACCAGTGGGTCCCAGGAGAATGGGAGCATGTCAGTCTGGGCCCACGCATCTGTAGGCAGCTTGCTGAGGACATACTGCCTTCTCTGTACTGGGGAGAAAGCTGGGTAGCTCTGGACTACAGTGAACTGAAAGGTGGGGATCTCTGCGAGGGAAAAACAGAAAGTGAGGCAAACTGAAAGCAGAGGTGCACCCATACTTTTGTACATGTGTGAATGCTTGCCTGGCCTTCTAAAGTCAGGAACAGCTGGAAACCTCCTGCAGCACCACCAGTGTTTAGAAGAACTTAGGCTTTGGTTGCCTGATGGTGGTCAGTCAGCCATTCACACATCTGTGGTGCTCTCAGCCATGAGACAGCTGCAGCATTTTCATTGCAAAATTGTGGTAGAGAAGATGTCTCACCAACCCAAGTGTTCTGTGGCCTCACTCGTGTTCGTGCAGATTAATGGGGTTTCTCTCAGTCCTAGCTAGAAAAAACAGGGATTTTTTTTTTTTCTAGTTCTGTATCAGTGAGTGACCTGGGACACCTGAACATGAGAAGGCCATTTTAATGGTTGGAAAAAACAATAGTCCATGCTGGATGTCTTTCAGAAGGCTCTACTGGAAGGTAACTAGCCAGTATCCTCTGGCAGATGGCAGGACCAAGACTGCCCGAAGAGCTAGTGTATGACAGAGAAGTCCCTTGATGTACAGATAGGTGAGGAGATGCTGGTCTGATTGCTCCATGTTACACTGTAGGAAGAAGCAGCTGAGGTGCAGAAGGAGCCAGACCACAGGTGTACAGTGAGCCTGCAGCTGTGCAAACAGCATCCACCTGTGATCACTGTCTTTCATGAGCACAGCCAGCATAGATACACAAAACCTTTGATTCAAGGCTTCAGGCCAGCCAGGATGTGATACAGTTTGCATTTGGTCAGAGCCAGATTCAAAGCTGGTGTAAGCAGAGATGATCCATGGGCTTAAAGAGGCCAGTTTGCACAATCTGAAGAACTAGACTCTGCTAGAATAAAAATTTAATCAGGTTGTATTCTGTTTATGTGTAGCTTTTTCTGGGTTTCCATCCTAAATTAGGCTACAAATTCTGTGTTAAGAAGCTCCATGATTTAAGTTATGCAGCTGAAGGCTGAGTTGCTCAGGAGAGACACATGCAGTCAAGGCCAGGATCTGTTCCACTTAATTAAATAAATAAAGTTTAAATATCCTGGAAGATCCATTTTCCAGTGTCCTTAACCTTGTCTTTGCTGGTGACCTCCTTATTTATTTATTTACTTACTTATTTTCAAACTGAGCTTTTCATGGCCATTGACATGAATTTTCCGGCTTTTCTAATACGGAACATCTGTGGTCCCTATGCAGTGTCCTCTATAGGTCATGGGAAAGCTTTATCTTACTAATAAGCTCCATTCCTCTATATATTCAAGCCCAATTGATGGGGCCAAGTGTGTTTATAAATAAATATTGTCTTGTAATGACCATCTCCATATGTCCCAGAGGAATAGAGATTTAGTCCTTTTGAGCTGGCCAGCTGCCTCCTTTGTAACAGTGAGAACAGTTTTACTCTGTCTGGTTAACGTTTGATTTATGTGGAAATGGAACTCCCCAAGGTGACAGGCCAGTGATACTGAAGAATGCAATGCTCCCAGCTACCCTTAAGAGTCAGGGAAGTTTTTTTCTTCCATCCACCATTTTCCTCTTCGTTAAACAAAATGATGGGTGTGTTTATTGAATATCTATTTGTCCCTGAGTAGCTCTGCCTGCCTCACCCAAAACTGGGACAAAAGCATGAGGAAAGCAAGTGAGTTTCATTTGAATACTATCCCATATTTTTCAGTAAGAGTAATGACCATTGATGTAGGACATTGCTAAGTTATGGAACAAGACATTTTCTGGGAAATTCAGGGAATGGATTGCAAAAATATATGGTGATTGATTGGCCCTTCTTACTGATGAGTGCAACAAGAAATATGCTGCAATACGCCTTCTCTTCTGAATGAAGCATGACCTAATAGTTCCTTATCACTGAAGGATGACGTACTGTCTCAGTGGCTTATTTCTTAATACTGTTCTATCAGAGAGAATATGTTGTATTTCTTACATGAGTCTGGATCTGCTCTGCATCCTCTTCCATCCAGGCAGCGGTGCAACAGAGGTCAGGATCCATCTTTTAAAGGCTTTCAGAAGAAATCCATTGCAGTTTTTAGCAGATCAACATGTAGGACTTAATGTAGCATATCTGTTAATCTTCACTGCTTAAATTGTTCCTTTAGCCTACATATGTGCATGTGTTTCTGTGGATATATACACACAGAGTAAAGAATGTTTATTCTAATTTTCTACCCTCCCAAAGCTTTATTCTAATTTTCCACTCTTCCATCTCCTGTCCTGTGTGGAAAGGAATGAATGTCTGTACATTTCTATGGTTCAGCTTCTTGTAAAACCAGTCTGATCAACAGCCTCCAGGCTTGATCACTAATAAGAGTTGATTCCTGTGGCTATAATTTCATCCTACTTTATTATCTTTCAGAAATAGTTTTGCTGTTTCAGTTGGTATGATAGATTTCCAGCAAGATAGACTTGGCATGAACACAATGAAAGATGCCATTAAGAGAAGGACAAATGTAAAGTGTCTCTGTATCAACTTCTGTGAAATGAAAACAAAAGTATGAAAAGTTTCACAGCAGTTTCTTACCATGGCGTTAAAAGCTGACTTAACACTTTAGATTTAAAAAAAAAAAAAAAAAAAAAAATCTACCATCTTCAGTCAAATTTCAGGCGACCAATATTTAAGAATGAATAAATAGCATTCTGGGAGTGATCAACATTCCTGTTCCAGAGAGAAATAAATCCCAAACCCTCTGATCCTGGAAACCCGAGCAGTGAAAGAGATAAGACATGGAATTTAAACCCTACCTCCCCTTGTCTTCCTCACAGCCTGTGGCTTTTCAATAGCATTTGATTTTTAATATTTCTTGGAATTCAGTTACATCTCTGTTTTTTGGGGTTTTTTTTGCCAGGCTGATCACCAGAGAAAACTGCCAGTTCTGGGTCACCATGTGGCACCATGGTCATGCTGCATCCAGGAGAAGAGTGACCTAAGCCAGGCTGTGGCTCTAGACCAAGAGCTCCATGCTGACATTGAGTTGCCCACATGGGGACCAGAAGTGGGAGAGGACAGGGCTGGCGATAGTCAGAGGAAAAGCGGGGGCATGCATGTGTATGTGGGGGTAACCACAACTTAAGACTAGACTAAGGAAAGAAAAGTCATTTTCCAGGACTTCACTCTATTATATAGAGAAAACAGAATTATCCTTCTCCTTAACATGTTGGGGTTTAGCACTCAGTAAAGAAATGTTCTGTCAAAACAGGACATCTATTTTCGGTGTTGAGGTGTTTCTTCTCCATTTTTGTGACAAATCCAGTCTTGGCTGATGCATGAAGGTCTAAACAGAGCCTCCCTTTCCTGTACTGTGGGTCATGTTCTAGGGGAGAATTCAGCAGTAAACCCAACTCCTGGGAATTAAGTTATTACAAACTTAGCATGTTTTCCAATTCCTTTCATATAATGTAACAATGTATGTTAGAAGGGGATGTGTGCCCTGTGATCTAGTTTTGATACTGATGAGATTTTGCATTGCAATCCTGGCTCTTCTGTTTTAAATGGCAAAGAGAAAGGCACATCACCAGGAAAATAACACACAATATTGTTTGTAGATATTTAATTTCAGGTTTATGAACTAGATAAAATACAAAACAAAACAATCACACCCCCTCCCCCCAAAAAAAGCTCAATTGATCTGTTACTACTGGGATCTGTTCAATTTTTTGTTATGTAAACTGCGTGATGGCCTTGCTTTCTGCCGGTGGGAAAATCTCCTGAGAAGAAATGTGTCCCGCTTCCTCTGGGAATGCTCAGTACCCTGGAGATGCTTCTTGCTTGACATTTGTTTCTCAAGTGATTACTGGGCCTTTGCTCAGATGAGAAAAGTAATTTTGCTTTCCCTGACTTCAAGTAGTATATGTAATTATGTAATTGGAAGGCTCTTTCCTCTATCCCAAAGCTAAACAGGCTTATGACAGTGGATATACCGGGGTTTGTCCTCCCACTGTTTTTTCTCAGCAAAACTGAGCTGGGCTGGGCTACTTTGGCTATATTTTGGTGGCAGGTAGTACAGAGAGCTCAGGAAATCCCAGTTCAGTACTGGGCCATTGTCCACCCCAGCTTTCTGGGGTGGACATTCTCCCACAGGGAATTTGGGGGTCAGAGCCAACAGACTTGAGTGCAAACCAGGGCAGCACCCGTGGCATAAACGGTCAGTAATGATTTGTGCTGCTGTAACTAGAGTGTACTTACTATGTGGTGGAACCAGAAGCTAACTCTGCTTTGTTTATAAAATGAAAACACATCTTTTCTCTATCTAATATAGCATAGTTAGTGTGAGTAATGCTTGTAAAATATGTTGGAATTGCATCTGGAAAAGCTGAAGTCCTCTACAGAAGACCACATTGTGCCATTTAGGAGTTAGGATTGGAAAGATTCGGATTATGTTCAGATTATGTCAGAACTAATCACACATGTCAGCTAACCTGAACCTCTACTTTCTACCTGATCCTGTGTTCTGATATGAGCTGCTTGCAATCACAGCATCTGGAAGACACTTTGCAGACTCAAAGGAAGGACAGAGCTAATAAATGCACATAGGTGATCCAAACAGTGTACCTAAATTTATTTTCATTGTACCATTTTCACATCCATCATTTCCAACAGCACCAGTCTACCCTGCAGTGTCTGGAGTTCTGTCTCTATTGAAAAAGGAGACAATTCTTTCAAAAAAAGTACTGAACCATAAGGTATAAAATAGGGAAAACTAAATCTTGTTCACGTCCTTGATTACTGATGGATTTTTTTTTTTTTTCATTATTAATTGAGGTCTTGTTGCTACATAATCTTCCTTTTTTTACCAGAATCCTATGAAACAAAAGGATCCTGCTGCCATATGGAAAAGGCAGCTCCAACCTTACTGGCA
This sequence comes from Antrostomus carolinensis, assembly GCF_000700745.2. Classification (NCBI taxonomy): domain Eukaryota; kingdom Metazoa; phylum Chordata; class Aves; order Caprimulgiformes; family Caprimulgidae; genus Antrostomus; species Antrostomus carolinensis. The sequence goes on along the minus strand of NW_010330996.1, from coordinate 16,933 downwards.
TTTTCTTTTCCAGCAGAGTTTGCATTGAAATGTCTAAACAAAGACACTTGTGTTTGTATGTAAGTTTAGGGTTAAATAACTCCCTGGGACTGGAAGGCACACACCCACGCTGCCTGGGAAGGGCTGCTTCAGGATTAGGAAAACTCCCCTGACAGATTTATGCTCTGGAGATCCTGCCACTTTTCATTTTTGAATATCTTCCTGCCTGGACTCTGGGCTCTTAAGTATATATTGAACTTTAGAAGCTTCCTTGAGAATCCTCCTAATATAGAGGGGACTTAAAGCAAGTGTTCAGAGATGGCTGAACTGTTGAGGATTTCAGAGGTGCTCAGGTGTGTCTGTCTATCTCAGGGGGTAACAGCACCTCCAGTGTTTTAGTTATGTTCACATTTTTGTATTAGCAGGTGATACTCTACAGTTCATACTTTATCCGATAGCTACATCTCACCATGTCCTACCCAGCACAGTATCTGGAATCCAGTACTTGCAGATCTCCCTGTCAGAAGTGTTTGATCTGAAATAAACCAAAATCACATTTCCTTTACCAAAAAGAATAGTACATTTAGTAAAAAAGGTTTTTAAAAACTGCAGCTGACATTCACTTTTGTTTTCCATAAAAGCCAGCCATCCCTTGACTTTTTCACTGCATTCCCACATTAGCCTGGTTCCCTGGAGGAGCTGTCTTCTCCTCCCTTGGATAATGTGTTCCTTCAAGTCTGCTGCAGTAGTTTGGTCTCTGGTATCCCTGGACTCCATGCTCTGTCATTGTCTCTTTATAATCCTCCATGTGTGCTGAAGATGGCTTATCCTACCATTCTTGGTTTTTCTCTTTCTCTGGCACAGGTGACACCGTAGGAACTGCTCACCATTTGCCACAGAGAATCCAGGTTGTTAACGTTGAGTCAGAAGGCACAAGGGATTATTCCAGTTCAGAGTGTGTGCAAGACCTTTCCACACAATGATCAATTGTTTAGCAAGACCTGTGAAAGGGAATCAGGAATCTGGTTTGTCTTCCACAGTCCTTTGAACTGAAAGCACATGTCCTGCATGGCATGTGCAGCTCCCCATATGGCATCATCTGTGGCTGTGGGTGCTTGTGGAGCTCCCTGGGGCCATGAGTGGGGGCTGAGGGTAAGCGTTAGCCTTCAAAAACTCAGATGTCTGAATCAAACCATTTGGTAAGCCTGTCATGTCTTTGCTAATAAATAATTCACCCTTTGGAAGGTACATTTGTACCATCTTTTGCATGCGTGCCATGAATGAGGCTGTTGGGCAGATGGGTCCATATGTACGGCAATTTAACAGAGTTGAACCACCACAGCCTCTTGATGATTTTGTATGCCAAATTACTATGGACAAGTTTTTCAAAGGGAGATCTGAAATCTGTCTTCACTAAAACAATCCTTCCTTTTTCACAAAAAAAGTTCAGGAACAAAACATAAACGATGTTTGCACGTGGATTTACACATACACACCTGTACATATATGTATTTTTCCTTTACAGTTTGTTTCCCCTGCGTAATACTCCACATGACATTTCTGAAGCCCTCATATGAAATGCTTGGAAATCCTAATGGGGTAATAAAAATAAGTTTCACTTTGTAACTATCCTGTCCCATTTTCTGTCTAGATGGGACACTGGCATGTACTGGCCTTTCTCCACCACTGCAGACATATGTAAGTCCAGTTGAAAACTTCAAAGAGGAAAGTGGTCATGTGAAACTCTCTGAGACACTTGACAGAAATCTAAACCAACACATTGCAAAGAGTTACAAACAAAAATCAGTCACAAAACCAGTGCTTCTGCTGTGACATCATGCCACATTCATCACTGCTAGGTTGCCCTAATAAGGATGAAAATTTCCCCTTCACAGCCTGTTGTCCCAAACAAAAAAAAAAGAAAGCATCTTCTGCTGTGTTGGACCTTCCTTAATGTCTGCCAGAACAGATGGAGCTGGTAGCTTTGCTCAAAAGTCAATGCAGTTAGTCAAGGCCCTGGATGGGAGAGAAGTTCATCACAGTGATGGTCTTTTCTTCTCTAAAGCACATGAGGGGGTCTCTGAGACATGAGGATTTGTGACATACATCTATATGTGTATGTATATATATATATATACATATATATAAATTGTGTGTGTGGCCAGAGACTAAGCTTTAAGTGGAATCTTTTGGATGTAAAACCAAAGTAACAATAACCTGGAGAATCCCTACTGTCAAATCTGGCAATGCCAACACTTACCTCTTTATATAATTTTATACATATTTTATATATATATATATATATACACACACACCTATTTATAGAAATACCAAGTCAAACAAACTTTTCTCCTTTGATGTGATTATGTATACAAGGAGAATTTAAGTTTAAGGAATTTACTGATGAATTAATAGACCTGTACTCGAAGTGTAATAAGAAAGAATGTGTTAATATACACAGATGTGTTATGTTGGAAAGACATAAGGAGTTGTCACCAGTTGCTAGTTGTGTGATTTGCAGCACACTGCAAGCACTGTACAAGGTGTGGTTACCTACTTAAGATGATCTTTCTATTTTGTGGACATCACTAGCAGCCTCTCAGTGAGTAAGCGTCCAGATGTTGACATTTGAAATGAGAAATATATGTTTGGCTTAGTCTACATGTTTTCATGCTAAATTATTATGCTTGTACATATCTGTGTATGGTCTCACTTTAAACAGCTCCATCAGTAAAGTTTCTGCCACCTCTGCTTTGAAGACTGTTCCACTGACTATTCAGTGCAGTAAGGAAATCTTTATTTTAGTCAACTTAACTTCTCATTTCTCTGGTTTTGTGCCTTTACTCTAGTAATTAATAATGACTGAAGTACCTTATCCCTGGACCTTCTCCAGCTCTCTCTGAAAGCAATGTATAGCATAGCCCTTTGCATTTTAAACATAGGATTTTCCATTACTTAAAAAAGTGAGGGGTTTTAAACTATTGTGATGAAATGTTTCAGGGATTTGTGTATGATTTGGGTTGCACTGGGTCTAAGTTTAATTAAACAGGGGTGAAACGTCTGTTAGGGCTGAAGCAAGGAAAAAGAAAACCCAGAAGATGTCCCATTTTACCCGGGGCTTTCATTGACAGAAGGGGCACAAGTAAGAACCATGTGGCTCCACTGGTGGCAGCTGCTTTGTGGCCTTATGTGGTCATCTCACTACTCCTGATTTAATTCTGTGAATGTCTTATGGGTGAAATATGTAGATTTTCTCTATCATCCTGGCATTCATAACATAGGCTGTGAATGAACAAAGCACTCGAGAGTTAACTTGAAGTTCCTGGCCTACAGACATCAAGGGTGTAGATATGCAACATGCAGTTGGGTCAATGTTATCACATCCACGCCCCTAAGGGAAGGATGACGACCTCTTACTCCACATTAATGCTTTTGCAGGGACTGTCTTGCCTCAGTGAAACAGGTAAAACTGTTATTCAAGCAAAAAAAATAAATACAGTTTTAATACTGGACATACCTTCCACACTCAGTGATGGGACGGCTGTCCTTCAAAATCAAGCACAAGTTGAAATGCAGTACTGAGCTGGACCTCAGCAGAAAATGTAGTCATGCCCAACTATGTGTTTTCTTGAAATGATTCCTCAAGATGTACCATAACAAATTGGATTGTGGAAAGTCTTTCTTATTTTAATCTCTGAAAAAAGGACACACTGAAAAACAGCCTCAATCACACAGTTTACTCCAAACCTTCACAGAAAATGCAAGATCATAAGCAATTTTGTGGTATTTGAGCAGTTGATCAAAATGTAAACTTACTCTTTGCTCATTGCCTGTTACTTTTTATTTTTAAACAGAATATCTGATTGATATTTGAACAGATTATTGTCCTTGAAGGAAAAAAAAAAACCCATGACAGATAATGACATACTTAATACCAATATAAACTGAAGGATACTCATGTCTTTATAATTAGGTGCAATTAAATATTTCAAGAAGCACATTCAGACTTGTATTCCATTTTTCATGTTGATGTACAGACAGTACAAAGGGACTGACGATAAGGAGATCTTCAGCTCAGAAATCTTATTACTCTCTGAATTTAACACAAAAGATTTAGACAATATGGTGAGATTTTGTATAAGGAAAAAAATAACACATCACAATTTAATCTGATCAGCCAGGAACAGTATCTGTTTGTAACAGAATTTAAAACACTGAGCATAGAACATCTTTGATTATTTTTTTTTAAATGCTGTGAGATGCAAAGTGGACCACCCAAGGGGCTAACAATTATCACTTGCTCTCACTCAAACTCAGCAGAGTTTCTTTTACTGGGTGTTGCAGTCCTTCAGTTTTGCTTCATGTCCTGGCCTTGACTCAATCTGAAAACTGTGACAGTCACCCTTTTTTGACAGACCAACCCACATCACCCAGAATCAAAGACCTAACATCAAAAAAATATACCCTGAAGGATAATGAGGCTGGGCCATGGAAGGATGCAATTAATTTTCATGGCTATTGTGGTTACAAAAATAACGCTTGAGGAGAGCAGTGATGCTCCCTGGGTGAGGAAGACACTGAGCCCCAGACCGCGACAGCCCTTTGCAGTCACTCCAGTGCCATTCCTCATTTTAATGATCTTTGCAGTAGACCTCAGACCATAAAACCAAGAAATATAATTTAACTTTGGCCCACACAGAAGCTGGCTTTCTCATCCTTGCTACTAAGCCTAAATTTAACAACAGTAGGAGGCAAACTAAATTAAATTCCTGTAATGATAAGATACCCTAATTTTTACAAATTATCCCCAGGGACATTTGTCAGTACTATTTGAAGGATCCATAATTGGCACTGAAATACATTTGTCAAAATAAATCAATGATTTGGGGAAGCTTAAGGTTTAGGGTTTTTTTCCCCCACGTTTGTTTTATTTCCTCAGTGGGAGCTTCATTTAAGACTTTTGAATTAGAGGAAGCCTTTCTCTTGACCAAAACTCATTAGCCCTCCCTATACATAAATTTGGAGTGCAGAAGGGACCATCAGATCATGCCATCTGACCTCCTGAGCAGCATAGACCATGACAACATCATGCACAGCTACTCCTATACTGACCTCAGAAAAGTGTATTGAGACTAACACGAATCCTCCAGAAAACTACAGCATGTTTGTGGGTAGAAGCAATGCCGGATCAACTCTTTTTTTAGAGTATAACGGGGGAAAAAAAGGTGTTAAACCTTTGTTAAATGTGAAAAGAGAATCCATTCATTTTTTTTGTTTTCCTCTTTGAATTTTTAACAACCTAAATATTAAAATTACTGCCAGCAATAACTAAAGCATGGACAATGTTTTCCTTGAACGCATGGGATTTTGTCTTTCTTACGTTGTAGTATGTCTTGATGGTCCTAGCATATTGCTTTCACTGTTAACTGATAATTCATCAGTGGTCTGAGAGTCCTCAGCCAGAAACCTACAGAATACTTAGTATTTTAAAATACTTCTGCTTGATGGTGTGTCCTGACTGTGAGTGCCTCAGTCTCAGGGGCTGTTTCTCTTGGACAGCACTGATCTTGTCTCTGTCGGCTAAATCTCTCTACACTGTCCAAAAAGGGAATGTGGGAACATGTTTTATCTTTACTGTTCAGTTATCACATGAGAAATCTCTTTTTTTTTTTCTTTTTTTTTCCTTTTTTTAATGTACAAAGAATTCTTAAGGGGAAGTATGAAACATAATTCATAGAGATAGGACCAAGAAGCATTATTAATATGTTAGAGGTATTAGAAATCCTTGCCTATCAACTTAGATTAGTCTGCTTGTGATGTAAACACACATATATGGTAAACATATTTTAACATAAGGATTTGAGGGAGAAAAAGTTAACTCAGAACTGGCCGTGCAAGCAATCCAGACCAGGAAATCATGTTTAGAGAAGTGGGAATTTATTCCATCATTTCATATTTCACTGCCATCTGTCACACATAGTAAGAGTGTCTCCCATCAGCTTGACAGGAAGAATACCTTCCTGTGAAGGACACTGTCCAAAGCACCTGGAAAGCCACACCACTTCCCAGTCTGTTCCTGGGGACAAATCACCAACCCAGGGCACTGACATCAGGGTCTTTGCTGCCTCCAGCCCCAGCCCCACATCCATGAGCTCCGGAATCACTCCCCATAGAGTTTGGTGACCACAAGCCCTCTAAGGCAGCTGCCACCCAGCTCACTGACGATCTCCAGCATCACTTTCAGTGACTGCCAGCATCTGGGTACCAGGCTGATGCACACTTGTAGGATGCCATGCTGGGGATACAAAACCTTGATGCTAATAGTAGCACAGCACAAAATCAGAGTCTTGCAGGACATGATTTATTGTTTGATGGTGCTTCCCAAACCCCCACCAGTGTTTTGAAAATCAGGCTCCACAGAGAATAGAATTTGTCAAAAATAATGAAAGCTTTGTTCCTTTCTTTATATAAAATCTAATGGTCTCTATCCAGACAAAGTTTCTTCCTGGTCATGGACTAACTACTTTTTCAGCTTGCATCAACAAGCATTTGCTAATAATAATCACCTGGAGCTTGGAAACTGGTTACACAAAATGTCCTCAACCTTAGTTTGTGCAGGAAGAAAAGATATGCAGAATTAGCCATGCTTTTTTCCGTCAGCAAGAATGGCGTGTGCATATCGCTTTCCAGATGGAAAAGCAAAAGCATGATTCCTTGCCTGAACTTTATGCAATACAGATAAAGGCGTATGCTTTTGTGAAATACATTCAAGATGGCTGTGAGGTAAGTTGACTTCTGTGCCTCTGAAATGACCCGATGGACTACAGTAAGACATGGCATTAGAGTAAAGGCCATCGAGGTATTAACTAAATGAGGTATTAACTAAATCTGAATATATTTCTTGCTTTCTTGCAAGAAATATATTCAGATATTCAATGTCTTGAGTATCCCAGAAAGCTTGGGTTCACCCTTCTGTGGTTCACCCTTCTGTGGATGGAGCTAAGCCATTGTATTTGCAAGGGCAAACTGCTGTGGTGCAAAATGTCCATGGAGCAATACTCAAAGAGGGGATTGCTTTACAAGGCCACAGTGATGCCAAGTGATATGGAGAGGTTCAAGGCGTGGCTTGCAGCAGGTTTTAGGGGGGTTTGGTAAGCAGAGCAGGATGCAGATGGGTTCCCAGGAGGGGTGCTTTGAGCAGACAGGAGTGACATAGACCTGACAGGAGACCAGTGGCCAACTGAGCAGCTGTGGGGGCCAGACAGGGTGCCCCGGGGCACCCAAAATACACCCAGTTATTGCTCATTGTGTCAATTGATCCAAATTCCATTAGCTTTTAATGATTAGGTGCCTATCCTCTTTGTATCTTCAGCAGCCAGTCTACCAGACCATCCTGGCAGCCCCATCAGCCAGGTGACCCCCTCAGCAGGCAGCCCCAAACCCCACATTGAGCCCTGTCTGGTTTGGCAGCACTTTCCTCCATGCCATGGACACTGAGGACTCTTCCCTGGAGCCAGAGTTTTTGGGCTCTGGGCAGCACTCAATGACCATACGTTGCACAACCTGGCAAGGCTTGGCTGGAGCTGGGGATCCCCAATGGTTGGCTTCACTGTGGGGTTTGATGGCATCGCTCTCGGGGGGAGGAAAGGAAGAGCCCTTGTGTCTGTGGTCTTACAGCCCTTCTGCAGAGACCTGATCTACCTGCCCTGCTCAGGGTGCGCCTGTGCCGGGGTCCTGCCTCTATCCCTGGCTTGCACCAGATGTTTCAAAAGAGAACATAAGAAATCCTGAAGGTGACAGCTACAGAATAACTTGCCAGCAGGGAAAGTTTCCTCCAAATCATATTACTCAGAGGTTGGCTTCTACCCTGGAGCATTAAGCTTTATATCCTTGTAAGCACTGTCTGTGTTTGTTTGCTCTTTATGTCCCCACCACGGTAAGTCTGAATCTTCTGGCTGTCCAAAGAGAGGACAAAGGGTCTCACTGCTATTTTTTCTGTTTAAAATAGAGAAGTTCTTTAAATTAAAGCTAGAAAGAAAAAATAAAGTGCAGTCCCTGTTATTATCCTTATCCTGGAAGGGCTTTATAATCACTTATCTACACTTAGGGAATAGTTTTGCTCCCCAGTAGTATCTGTTTGGTAGGCTGTTCAAAGAGCCAAAGCATATTAAATGCACAGAATAAGTGATGTTGAATAATGCAGTTCCATTTACACCATGTTACAGGGGGATGCAAAAGGTAGGGACACAAATAAGTGTGAAGGGGTGGCAGTCAGAAGATGCTCATAAATTCCTGCTTCTAATTTTCTAAATTATTACTAATGAGAGAGGTGGATGGTCAAATGCCAGCATGAACTGTCAACAGTATTTGGTAGAAATCTCAACTGTCATTCTTAACTTGGCAGTATACTTTAAACACAGAACACAACAAATTTAAAATAAAGCCCCTTTCATTTAATAAAGTTTCCAGGGAGAATAAATAATTAAACATATTCAACCGTGGTGCTGCCAGCTCATCCTCTCTCAGCAGGCACGATGGTGCAAAGCTGGGTCTGAAACCTCTCCTTCAATGAGGAATGCAGCTCCCAGTCCCAAAACCTCCCCACTGCTCTCCAGGGCTGGCCAGGTTGCTTAACCCAACTGCTTCTGCTGCCAGCCTTTTCCAGGATTGCAAAACTTGCTCAAGAAAGGGGCTTTGCACTAAGGGATTTTCTGCAAGGAGGAGCACAGCACATATGAACATGACATTCATGAAACAAGGGTCTGCCCTGTGTATCTGTTCAGCATCTTTGCATATGACTGAGGTGTCAGTGTTATCTCTAAATAGCAATATTCCTATAATAGCCTTATGGGAAAGAGACTGCATTAGGTGTAAAGTGGAGAGAGAGATGAAGGTGAAATAAAAATTAGAAGGAAGACTGTACTTCCATAGAAAATGAGAAAGTGGTTGTGCATAAAAAAATCTCAGTTGAAATACTGAGAGAGTATTGGGATAATAGAAAATGATTACTCAAAATGACCACGGAAAAGGCTGGGGATGCAAGAAGGACTAAGAGTATAGAAGAATTAATGGAGAATACATGGAAAAAAAGGGAAAGAAATAGGAAAAAATCAGAGACAGAAGAAATAATTATTGTCACTTTTTTATTTTGTAGAAAATTTGCTTTTGTACAGCATCTGACTTAACCATGTATCAAACAGACAACCTCAAAGAAATTCATAGCCCTGGAAACGGAGGCCAGAGACAAATTGTATATACTTCGCTCTGACTCTTCTTGGAGGCTACAGATGTTCATTGTTTGGACATACAATGGACAGATTAATATTTCCAGATGTTCACCATCCATCCTCCCAGAACATTAATGGGCAGTCCAAAGAACAAATGTTTTTAGGAGAAACTTCATTTTCTCCTAAAATTATTTTGTCAGTGTTTATGTTTGGGAGAACACCTGCTCCAAATGTAGGGAGCCTACACTACAGAGCAATGCTCCTCTGTCCCACAACCCAACACCACACAAAGCCTGCAAACCATCCATACAAGTGCTGATGAACTGACTTCCAAAGACAATGAGAATCCAGCATTGCTTTTGACTATTTTACCTGATAGGAATAAGCAAATATTTAATATTACAAAAGTATTTAAGTGGTTGAGTGGTTCGGAGAATCAGTACAAACATAGTAAGTACCTCTCTTGAGCCACAGACATAATATGACAACTTTTGTAAGAAATGTGAACATGAATTTGTCCATAATTACACTTCTTATTTACAGAGGAAAAAAGCACGCATCAATTTAGCATTGCCAAACGTGATACAATTAGTTGTCATACATTTATTTGTTTTTGTAGAAAAACTTGTGATGACATTTTTGGGAAGGCTCTAGATAACAAATGCTCATTTTAATTTGAAGAGAAAAGCTGCTTACCACCAATTCTCAATGCCATATTATATAAAAACACAGGTGAGACGCTGCTGAAAAATAGTAATTCAGCAGCAGCATGCAAGTCCCCTGGAAAATTAATCAGATAGTTTTGAAAATACTATCTTTATTATTATTGGCATGGTTCCCTCTCATTCCCATTCATGAAATCCCACTGGCAAAAAGCAACCTTCTGCTGAAGCAAACAGACTTAACCCTACGAAAAATACTGTAAGTGAAGGAATGACACTTGTTGCCTTCAGTGTACAAACCTAGAAGAGAAAACAGAACAGGATTTGGTCTTCCACTGATATGAAGAGGATGTTAAAGAGACATGTGCTTTTTTCAACATGAAAAATTTCAGTGAAATGGATGCTCAGGTGATAGCCAGGAGGACTTGAGTTTCTCAGCTTGGGCTACAGCTACATTACAGATGGATGCTGTCCTGCAGCGGAGTATCTCACCCTGAGAAGAAGAGCAGAGGTCTGCAAGAGGCTGAGCCATTTCATTATTTGTTCTGGCAGTGCCACGCTGAGCAGCACCAGTTTTCTTGTGGGGTGGTCAGGTCACTTGAGCTGACATGAATTTGCTCTCAAAATGTCTTTGCCATAAACCAATGGAAAGAAAAATATCTGGAAAACTGAAGGTAAAAATCTTGGCTTTTCTCCAGTGAAATCATTGAAGAATTTAGCTGCTCCTTTCAAGAGAACAAGGAATTCAACACAAAAAGATCGATATCCAAATATCCCACACAAAATCTGTGGGAGCTGTTGTATGTAGCGGGTTTGAAAAGGGACTCATTTCTGCCTGCAGGTGGGTAACCCACTTTTATAGAAAAAAAACCACATTTTGTGACAAGCAGCAGAAAAAGATAAAAAGGAAAGGAAAAATATTATTTAAAAAATTAGCATGCCATTAAAACAAGTATAAATACACATTATATTACACGAGTGAACTGTGTCTTCTTTAGTGTACGTGCCTTTTTTTATTACTTCATACACTAAGTGCTAAAGTGTTTCTTAATGCCATTAGGTGGTGCTTTCAGTAAGTAATAGAATAAATAGTTCATGTACGGTTCTTTTCTGCATCGTGTTCTCATTTTCTTAAGTCAAAGAAAATTTAAACAAAACACCACGGTTGCCTCCTTCTTCTGAAGCCCACCGACCTCACACAAAGCCATGTATCATGTTTCTGAGGCACTCTGGCTCCCCTCGGGTGTGATAAACTGCACTTTGGGCACGATAAGGGAGGGATTGGTTCTCCGCATGGAGTTGCTCCTCCGAATGGAGTTGTTTCTTCTCATGGAGTTGCGTTTCCGTAAGGAGTTTTGATGGGACAGCTCACTCTTCTGCAGGGTCTGGATGAGAATGGATGGTTTCTCATCGAGCTCTCGAGCGCTGCAACGTGGGGCCGCCACTTTGACAGTGTTGCCAAACTTGGAGTAGTCGACTGCGTACACGCCTTCCTCTTCGGTGACGATGGGCACAAAGCGGTGACCCCACAGGATCTCCTCTGCTATGTAGGAGGTTCTTGCCTGCGTTGTGATGCCAGTTGTTTCTACAACTCCTTCAAGTATCACGATGAGCTCAAGGTCCTGGAGTGCCAGGTCAGCAGCGGAGATATCATAAAGAGGACTTCGCTTGTCTATGACGTGACAAATGATTAAGGGAGCCACGAGGAAAATATTGTTGCTTTCAATGGGGTTATCCACAGGGATATCTACTTGGTGAATGGGTATGACTTCTCCTTCAGGGGTTGTGGTCTTCCTCACAACCTGGATTCTCACCGAGGCACTAATGATCATGCTCTTCCTCAGGTCTCCCACTCGAAACATGAAGCAAAGTTTGCCATTTCGAACTGCAATGACCGCCTGCCGGCTGAAAATCAAGGTCTCAGCCCGCCTGTGAGCTTGGGCGGTTTTCATGAATATGCAGCCCAGCATGACAGCGTTGATGATCAGACCCACAATGTTCTGCAGGATCAAGACTGTAATGGCTAAGGGACATTCCTCTGTCATCATCCTGCCCCCAAAACCAATGGTCACCTGAACTTCAATGGAGAAGAGGAAAGCAGAGGTGAAAGACCTGGAGAAGGAGATTGCACAAAGTTAACTCTAAGGACATTGAACACAAACTGAGAAGCCATTAACATAAACTTTCTAGAAACAAACTTAAGGACCTATTTGTACAATCCTGGTACACTTAAGCCTTCTGTTATCACCAGCAAAAGCACTGCAAGCTCAGCGACTGTTTTTGTACAACCGGTGCAGTATCTGATGGTGACAGGGAAGACCTCAGAGTCTGTAGCACTAGGTGACCCTGAGAAGCTCACTAGACCCTCTGTTCAGGAACACATGCTGCCCACTGTGTTAGTCAACAGTGCTGTAACACCTAGGCTTTCCACCTTCTCCATCCCATGAAGCTCTTGGTGGAGAGTGGTGGTTTTGGCAATAGTGAGCAATCAGCTGGCACACCAAGAATCTTCCACCAGCCTGTGCAGGGAAAGAAAATGGGGAAAACATTTCACCACCTGAGTCGTGACCCCCTTTAGCGGGATTTACTGGAAGGAAAGGGGACAATCCCAGATTCATGACACTTCCCAAACCCTTGCTTTCCTTGTGACTGAGCCTGCGGGATCAGGCTGTAGAGAGAGGCCAGTGACCTCCACAGTCCCCTCTGCACATCCCGGTAGCAGGACAACACTGTAAACCAGGGTTTGGGTTTAAGCTCACCGCTGTGGCAAAACTAGCTGGAAAATTTCAACACAGAAGTGGGTTGTAGAAGTGTGGGCTAAGTTAAATGTCCCTAATATGCTACAGTGCTGGACATCAGAGGATGCTGTCCACGAACTTTCCAAAATACATTATTTATTATAGTCCACAATGTCATATCCCCTGTATATACCAGGGTCTTTCATTTCCTTTTATAACCAGATACATCCTTCACCAAAGTCTCTCGTGTCTACAATCAGTACCTTGGGGTTCATCCAATAGACTTGAAGCACATTGGGCCTCATCTGAACTAATACCATAGTCACCCTTTCAACACAGTGCAACCCACCAACATTTGAAGCATCGTCAACCTCAACATGACTTCACCTATGGAAAATATGTCCTGCCCATGAAGATGGTTCTAAACCATTTATTGGGTTTGGTTTGCTTTTCAAGTAATCTCCTTGTAAATCAATTTTTCTTCTTCTTTTTTTTTTTCCTAACCATATTTTCAGTGAACCTTGGAGTCAGAAGGAGACATAATAGCATAGTCAATATCAGGGATAATTTTCTGTAGAATGAGAAGAAAGTTCATCTTTCAGAAAACAAGCCAGTCTCTGCAGAAATATCTTTGAAAGAACTTTGTCCTTTTTTTTTTCCTGCTCTATTTATTTTTAATCTTTGGCAGATTCCCTTGTATTGAGGGGTTGATTTTTGCATTTCACTCTGAAGAGATCAGGGACAAAGGTGTTAATTAACAGCATCCATGGAAGGATTTCTTATGTTCATGAATATTGAGTTACATGCAGAATGAAGCTTCTGGTTTAAAATTAATTCAGCTTAATTCAGTTTAAAGCTCTGTGGAGTAAATACTCTGATTTCTGATTTCCCTTAACGGTACACATTCTTTTTTTTAAAAAAAAAAAAAGAAAAGAGAATCCACCTTTTTACAGTGGAACTAGCTGAAGCAGCAAGTTTGTACAGCATTTTGACCATGTGAAGAGGGAGCCATAAACTCCAAATCACACTATTCCCAGGTCCTTCCCTTACAGCTGTTTAACGGTTTTCCTTTTTAGATGATTTTTTTGCTTTCTGTGGCAAAGGGCTGTGAGACTTTGAAATTTCTGCAGTGCTTTGAACAATTAAAGGGCTGTGCAAGTTCTAGGCATTGGTTAAAATTTACAAAATGAGGTTTCCGTGTAAAGCTGTAATGACATCTACCCAGGAAAGCTCTCCTGAAATACCTATGGGCCTACATCTCAGGGAAGTAGGGTAAAAAATATTTGCCATTATTTTGCAATATGTATCATTGCAATATTAAATATATTTTACATCCAAAAACTCACCAGTCTTAAAAATGTCTGCAATGATAGAGCTATTTCACAACTCTGTCCAAAGCAGTAGCCAGATTTAACAAGATGAAGTATTTCACTATGAAAGGGAAAGATTTCCATGGCTTGGACATGGACACTTGAGCAGCTGTTGGCTGAACCACCACAGGTACTTGCACGAAGGAACCATGTGTGTTCTTCGCCATGGGCTAAAGCAGACAGTTACACTGATTCATTTGCTCTGCTTTTTCAGGCCCCTCCATGCTGTCCTTCCTGTGAAGGTCAGCAGCCACCCTGGAAGAACCACCAGCATGGGGCTGTCACAGCTGAGGCGATGGGGAGGGAGTGAGGGACAGAGCCCAGCAGCCAGCTCAGGCTCTGCAGGGTGGTCCAGGAGCCCTGTGGTGGTCCCCAGCCACTCCATGGGGTGGGCCAAGCTGAGAGGGCTGCCAACCAAGCAAAGGGATGTCCCTCCAGATGATCCTGAAGAGCCGGTAGGGCATAGCTCCTCACTAACTCAGGTTGGACAAATCCCACAAATCCCAGAAATGCCAGGGGTGACAACTCAGCGAGTACAAACTGGGTCATGACTTCTCATTTAAGAAGGTGCTACTTGTGGCCAGTTATTGGAAAAGAAATAAGACATCAATCCCTGCCCCCCACCCAAGCCCCCCTCAATGTACAAAAGGTTAGCTTGGAAAAATTTCCTTTAGTTTGGAAAATCCCCATTTAGCAAAAACACATCAAAGCAAAGGGAGAATGAAATCTCCACTCCTTCAGGAGCCAAATACAATGTCCCTTCAGACTTGGTGAGGTGCCTCAAACCCACGTAAGGAGAAATGAGAAAAGGGAGGCGAATGCTCTGATGACTCTGCAGACCCTGCAGCCCCCCCGCCATCCCTCAGAGCACTGCAGCTGATCCGGGCCATAACAAATCAGGATTTTTCTGCTTAAAAACCTGGTGCTATAAAAAGAGATTTTACTGATGAGATAACAAAGCGACCTTATTGCTTACCCCCACCTCCAACGAACACTCTTCTGTTCCCTGTATGTATGTGTAAGTTTATCAGTGTCTTGAAAATTGTTGTGGTTTTGGGCTTGGAGAGTGAAACACTTTAATGGGTGACATTTATCTGAATAGTCCCTTAAGCTTTCATTGTCTGACACATCATGCACGCCATGGAAAGTGTACCTCTGTCAAACTGCTGGCCTACGGCTTCATCAAGGTATTCTGGAGCACCCCATATTTAGCTGTCTCATGAGAGTCATCTTGAGAGAAATCTAGTTTTGCCCTAAGAGGCACTTTTCTTGCTAGTCCTGCCTGACACTCATGGCCAGTGCCCTGTCTCTTAGGCACTACTCTCGGGGTGGCCACCTTTTGCCGGCGTGGCGAGCAGCTCACACCATGCTGGAGGTGCTCCCGCTGCCATAGACAACGTTACAATACATATAACACATACCCACTCTTGTAGCAGGCTCTTATCTCGACAGGCAAGGTATGTTACCCACAGAATGTGGAGACACATGAAAAGCAGCAGGTCTCCCTCTCTTTCAGATCCTGTAAGGAATCAAAGAAATCTACAGTACAGTATTTTCCAAGCCTGGAAGGCTTGCTGAATTGATGTAATCTAGAGGAAAACACTGCACTTTTCAACTGTCTCAACCAAATATAACAGTTCATGTAAAGCAAAAATGGCATTTTAGGTATCGGCAGGACCACAGGCAGCTCCATTCCCTCCCTTTCTTCAGCCCACCAACCCTACTTTACCTGACACATGTCACGCATGGTGTCCACTTTGTGCTGTTCGTAGTGCTTTCTGTGCTTGGGTCCATGTCACCGTGGGCAAAAGCCACCAGCCACCACATCATGGCAAAGAGCAGCCAGCTGCACAGGAAGGACATAGTAAAGATGACCAGCGTGTGACGCCACTTCAGGTCCACCAAGGTGGTGAAAATGTCTTGCAGGAATCGCCCCTGCTCGCGGATATTCTTGTGTGCCAGGTTGCATGCCCCGTTCTTGGCAATGAAGCGGGCTTTGCGTGGCCGGTCTCGGATGCGTGGCTTGCGTAGGTTCTCGGCAGCGATCCGTGCCAACACATACTCTTCAGGGATGATACTCTTCCGAGCCAACATCTTCCTGCCACCATAGTCCACTCAGCGAGACGTGAAATGGGGGGGTGGTCCCTTTAGTGCGTCTCCTCGGGGTTCACTCTATCCTGCAAAAAGACAGAACCTGGTCAGATTTGTCACCTGGGCACTACAGCAAGAAGCTCTGAAGCCATCCAAGCTGTTTGTGGAACACCAGCATTATGTGCAGAAAGCACCAACAACTGTTATATTAAATGTCTCCCTGTGACTACTTATTCTCCAGGACCCTTCCCCTTTCAGACCATCATTTTTCTATGAGCAAGTGGTACCAGCTCACAACAGAAACGAAAAGATGCTGTTCTGACACTCCTTGCAGGAAGAGAAGCTGCAGAACAGTCTTGCAAACCTGGTGTAAAGTAACAAGACGTAGGACGGGTCGTTTCCTCAGGCTGTTTCTCCAGGTCGGTTCCTCAGGCTGTTTCTCCAGGAGACAGCCGTGCCCAGGTGGGTGCTACAACACGGAGCACTAAGTTATTCGCATCCTTCAGGACCTGAAGAATCAGACTTCTCTGGCTTCTCTGAACCAAGGTCAGGCTGCGG